>NC_043755.1:26838745-26986245 GCF_902148845.1 Salarias fasciatus
ACATTAACATACACAAAAGTGCTGCTCCCGGGTCGCGGGTGTTGGTGCTGCATCAGTTCCGATGTGAACGTCCCTGGATATTCCTCAGAAAACCAGAAGCTTCCATTCCACAATCTGCGGTCATGAGCAGCTCTTCCAGAACCAGTTAACACACCCTGTCTCAGTTTTCAGGGACATGTTTTCTACTCAGAAAGATGTTGTACATCCAATTTGTGAGACTCCAGCTCGTACCACATATTTTAAAACCATCACACTGTTTGTGAAAGCAGAACTGAAATGAGCTTGTGGCTCCAACATTTCATCCAAACACCTTCCTGTTGACACAACTGATCCTCCCCAAAAGCTGCTGTAACTTTGCAGGTATTTATCAGGCTTACTCCCACTCTGTCCACAGACAGAGGGCTTTTCATCCAGTCCCTGCTCTGGTCTTCAGCATCATTCTGTTGGAAATCACGTTGACTTTGACTGTTTTGAAATGGAAATGAAGCCAGGAGAGAACAAGAAGCGAGCTCTGCCAATGACTGCATTCAGGTGGGAAATAGGAGCTATCATCAAATCAGTGTTTAGTTTATCCCTTCAGGATTTTGAAGAGAGTGTGAAAATGTTGATGACAAATCCTGTTTCTTTGTTCTGGAGGTAAGAAAGGCTCGCACTGCTACTGCACTTCTGCTGTTAGCGGGGGCAAAGAGGTGGGGAGGGGCTGCTAGCCAAAGGATTTACAGTTCAGAAAGACAGGCTGCTTCAAAAGCGAAGCAGTCTCATTGTCAGAGAGTAATTTCATTTCATGAATAAGCGCTTCAGTGCTTACAGTGACAGTCTAGTCCTCATCCTGTCTACCCTGGCACTGCTCCCCTTCACCAGCCAATGACAGCAAGCCATCTGTGCCTCCACAACACACCAGCCAGGAGGACGGGGCTTATGTGCAACAACCCAAATCTTTGCCTGTAGGATGTTCAGAAATATAAAGAGGAAGGGGCCGAGCGGAGTCAGCTCTACCTTCTCTCTGCAGGGGATGCTTTGACACTCGCTCAGGATGAAAGTCAGTGTGTGGAGGTGAAATCTTTTCTGGTGAATATCATTACTGTCTGGTGACACAAGTCATCCGACTGAATCACTGAAATCAGATGGATTCCTTCAAATCTCAGCTAACAAGCAAAGAAGCCCAGGAAGCTCCCTCTCCTGCCATCAGCGTCAACAGTACTCACATTAAAGCACAGGAACGAGATCTTACTGCCTGACTGGCTACAAACGAGTAATTTTATGTCTGTGTCAACGTACATAAGGAAAAAACTCAAAACTTTCTCCCTGCAAATGTTGACTGTAAATAAAAACACAATTCAATAAATGATAAACACATTTCAGCAACTGTATTTCATTCCCAAATAAGCCTGAACAGGATGTCACAAGTTAAAAAGGAGACATTTTTCTTTTAATGGAAACACATTTTAAAAACAGAGGCAGCTAAAAGGAAACATAATTATCACCAAACAAAAAGGATGGAGGAAATTTTAATGAGAAATTCACTTAACTGGAAGCAGATCAGTAACATTAACAACATGTAGAGGGCCCTGCATTTAGATTTAATAATGCAACAGTCATTTTAAACTATATAATGGAAACTATACAATCCTCAATGGAAAAATGAAGACCTGAAAGATCAGAATATAATCTCATCAAGAGGGTCTTACTATGCCTGAGAACAAGGTGTGGAAGGTCCCGACTGGATGCTGATGAGTTTCAGGACTGCAGCTCTGAGGCATCGATCTTTTTGGGACAATTCTTAAATGTAAATTAAAAAAAAAAAAAAAGTGCATTGTTGATGGCTACATTTCTCTTCTGTCTATAGAGTTGTGTTTTCAGTTGAAATTCCTTCTGGTTTGATAAACTTGAAGATGGATCCAAAGCAGATACAGTCTTGGTGCGCTTGCTAGGGCATTCACAGAAACGTCGACCAGTCGACTCCCGTCGCACAAGTCGACATAAATTTGGAGGAGTCAACAAGTTGGAGGTTATTCTCTCTCTCCCTCGATCACCCGACAGTCAGCCTTCATCCAGCATGTGGATCCGCTCATTCTTCTCCACGAAAACATGAAGCGCAGCCCAAGAATGTGAGGGAAGACGACCCAGGGTAGGTTTACACTGATCGTGATCTAAAAATATTACAGCAATAAGGATGAATTTTTTTTCCCTTTATCTTTAGAGACTGGCGAGTCCATTTTTTTTTTTTTTTTTTTTTTTTTTTTTGCGAGTTGAAGTTGGTTTCTGATTGGTGCCTATTTGCGGCTCTGGTTTTTAAACCGACACTAAGGAACTTTTCAACCTTAATAAAACATTTTAATATCTTTTGTGATGCTACATCGACTTCCAGCAGCTGAATGACCCTCTGTCAGCCTGAGGGCGTCAGTGTTGCTTCACTTGGACTGAGCAGCTGTGAGGAGGGTGGTAGGAACCCTGCACACTGAAACACTCCACATGTGTGGACTGCTTTACGGCAGGCGTCACATCATGATAGAACATTGTTTAGCCACCATTAGATTCATGACCTCGTCGCTGTCCGTCCTTCACACAGCCGCTGGAAACAAATGAAGGCCAGTTCAGTCCGACAGCACGCCACCGGGAGCAGCATTTCACCACGCCACGCGCTAGGCCTCATGGGAACTGTAGTATTCGGTCAACCAAAACACTACCATTTTTGTCCACTGGTGCCGCCAAAATCAATGAAAACTGAAAGTTCCTTAGTGTCGCTTTAATTTCCATTTATTTCACACTGAAAACTGTTGTGTCAGCAGTGTTCTGTGAACCATTCCAGAAAAACCAGAACTGAATTACAATTTCTACAGCACTGGGTTTGGATTATTTAGTTTTTTATTTCATTAAAGGTGCTGTAGCCAGGATTTTGCTAGTCAGTGCTAATTTTTCTGTGTTTTCTTTGGATTAAATGTTAGAGTATCCATTGATAATCCTTTAGGAGTGTAGCATAGCTGCACTACCGCGAGGGCGCAGCGTTTCCATCTGTCTCTGTTCTGAGTTGAAAAGGAATCTCGACAGCTCCAGGTATCTTTGACCAATCAGAAGAGCCCATGAGGCTCTAACTGTGATTGGTTGAGGGGCGTTCGTCGCACGTTCTTGTGGGAGGAGCTTAACTTGCGTAAGGGCGTGATGTCAGAGAAAACAGGACAGGATTGGCTGTGCTGGGTTTCAAATCGCCCTCTTAGATGGGTCAAATCGCCATCTTGCTTAGGTAGACCTAAGCAAGATGGCGGAGATGCAGAATCCTGCCTACAGCACCTTTAAGACAACAAGCTCTTTTTTTTCCAAACATGATGCGACATGCATGGTGGCGTCTCGGCTGCCGCTGCCTGAAGCTTTAATTGCACTTTATGATGTGCAGTTAAATTTAAAAGAACCTCAAGGTGTTAGCCTTTGTTTAGTTCGGGTTAAAATCGGGGCGACAGTAGCTCAGATGGTAGAGCAGGTCACCTTAAAACCGGAAGGTTGGCGGTTCGATCCCTGCTCCTACAGGCATAAAACTGGTGTTGTGTCCTTGGGCAAGACACTTCACCCACCTTGCCTAGTATGGAAGTTGTGAGAGTGAATGGTTGGTGGTCGGAGGGGCCGATGGCGCAGACTGGCAGCCTCGCTTCCGTCAGTCTGCCCCAGGACAGCTGTGGCTACAGTCGTAGCTTACCACCACCCAGTATGGTGTGGAAGGGTTGATGTGATACTGCAGTGTGAAGCGCTTTGGGCTCTGTCAAGCAGGGTAAAAAGCGCTATAAGTGTAGTCCATTTACCATTTAAAATGTCAGAGGGATGCTGATGCTTGTGTCTTGTTCGCGTTGGCACGCCACCGATGCGCACAGTTTCTCCCATACTCCATTTTTGGGCTCAGCTGTGCTTTCCACACATCCTCGAGGAGCTTTTCTGGATCTCCAGACTGTTTGTCTTCTCCTTTATTACAGATTGTTTATAAAAAATGAAGCACATACATTGTCAGTATATTATCATTTAGTATTAGAATTTGTTTAGCCTTTTTTCTGTTTCTGAATCGCAGGGCGGCGCCCGAGCGATTAGGTAAGTTGCAGTGAATTTTAATACAAGTTGCTCATTGCTGGACAGTGTGTGTCATGTTGCTCCGCCCCCTGTCAATGTGACGACGTCATCACGACTTGTCGACTCGACTTCGACTTGAAAAAAAGTAAAGTCGTTAATGCCTTAACGTTTACACAGAAACTCTGGCTGGTCTGACTCTGATCCCCAGTAGCACTGGCAGTCTCCCCTCCATCTCCCTCCATCTCCCTCCATCTCCCTCCACCCTTCCTCCACCCAGACACACCTGAACTCCTCCACTGGGGTCAAGGTCTCTCTGCCGAGCTGGAGAGGACAGACCACCTTCTTGTGGTCCAGGACCAGGGCCTCGGATTTGAAGCTGCTGATCCTCACCCCTGTCGCTTCACACTTGGCTGCAAACCGCCGCAGTGCATGATGGTCCAGGTTCCATGAAGCCAACAAAACAACATCATCTGCATAAAGCAGAGACTTTTCGGGGTTCAGTTTACAGCCTACAACACCTTACACACACTACACTACAACTACACACACGTTATGGAGGTGTGTTTGCTGTCTGGACAACAGGTCAGAATTGATGCAGCGGTGGAGATTTTACTCAGAACGGCTAAAAGAATCAGTGAATTCAGAGGATTAAAAAATTAAAACTTTGTGAGTTTTACCAGGCGGTGATGAAGTAAAGCTGTAAAGCTGTTGGCCTGAGCTGATGGGGTTGGTGGAGGCTTTCAAAGTTAAATGTCTTTTATGCAAAAACATAAGTGTCAAAAGGGTTAAGGTCAGAAGAAAAGTGGTTGAAATCATAATCAGGAGACCTTCCAGGCGATCCAAGAAGAGTCAACTTCCTATCATATCTGGTTGAGACTTTTAATAAGCTGTTAAAAATGTTTGATTGACAACACTGTGGATTAAAACGAGGGAACCACTGCTCGGTCCACTTCAGCACATCCCGACAAGGTTTTAATTCAAATTCAGTTTGAGAGACATCGATTCAGGAATAACACTGTGACGGCGCTCCGAGTATGGCCTGCTGGGCGGCATGGGCATGATTCCACCAGGAGCTGATGCTCAGACAGACGTGTGTGAATGTAAATAGGAAAGGATCTTTCTGATGGTTTTTGTCCTCATGAAACAGTGTCAGTGACAGGTGGATTTGTGATCAGCAGAGGTTTGCTGAAAGAGGTGCAGAAGAATTGGACCAATGGACTGTGTCAAGAAGCAAGGCAGTAAGTGTGACAGAAGATATCCGCAGGCAGGGAGAGACCTGTCTTATATTTGAGCTTTTGTCAAATACCATTTATTCCTCTGAATTTTTTTTGCTGAATTAAGTATGTGATTTTTGAATTCTTGTTGTTTTGAATTCGAGCAACCACATCAAGCCAGTCACACTTTGGCTGACGTGAGTTTCTTCAGTTTCGCAGCAGCTTCTCGCCTCCTCTCATTTTACTTATTTATTTTCTGAGTGCATCTTCCAATGAGGATACATATTCCAGGTCTGGGTTCTGAGCATCATTCTGTTTGAAACAGTGTCTGGCCATGCAGGCTACAAAGGTGTTTTATTTCATCACAAAAAGGCAAAATGTGGAAAAGCCATCAGGTTTTAATGGAAAAGGTCTGCGCATTCAGAACAGCTATTTCTTGCTAAGTACTATTATCATGCTTCAGCGCTGTCCAGTTTGATCTGCAGCCCATGAGCATGGTTCTGCACGGCACATTTCAGTTGTTCCGGAAGTGCAGGCGACTTTCTCGACCGGCAGTGAGGATTGAAACAGGACAGCGCTGACTGGAATGTCATGAGATTCGTGGGAAATGCGAGCACTTGGTTTTCTTTGTGATGCCAGAAAGCAGGCTGAGAATCAATAGATTTCAGTGAAGTCAGGTTGTGAGGTGGGGTGTTGGACGAACTGGCAGCAGGAAGGCGGCGGCGGCGGCAGGAAGCCTTCAGGTCCAACATGGCTGCTGCCTGTAAGTGCAGCCGTAAATCAGATTGATTCTAACGGCCGAGCACAGAGTGCTCAGCAAAGACTGACTGGAACAGGTTAACATCTCACTGTAACGTCTTTAACGATCCACTGTAAAACTGTCTTCTGCACTCATCAAACGGCTGATAGCCTCCAATGCACTGCTGAGCAACGAAAAGACACAAACCGAAGCAGCTGTTATCTTCTGACCTGCAAACCAGTCCCAGGTTTCTGAGCCAGGAACTCCGTGAGGGGGAAAGCCAAGCAGGCATAGGGAATGACGGAATCACCAAAACTCAAACTGAGTTCTCACGATAATGTCAAGTGTTGGAGAGACAACAGCTTTCTGTGACATGCAGTAGAAAACAGCTACTTCAGCTTTAATAAGTTTAATCTGTGTAAATTAAAAAGGTGTGAATTCAAGTGCAGACAATTTCAAAGAGCAACTGTTGCAAGACACACATCGGTGAGTCGACGCTTTGAGATACAACCGAAGGACCAGGAACATTCCAGCAGTGCAGTGGAGGCAGCCGGGCAGGTCTCCCTGTGCGGCAGTTCAGACATGCCGCTGCTCTCCCGGGGACGGGGGGACAGCACCGAACAACAACAACCAGCAGCAGAGGCATCGAGAAGAGATGAGGGCGAAAAGAGGCAGCAGTGGGGTCGGAGAGGTCAAAGGCACCTGGAACATTTCTCAGCGCTGATATGAAGAGCTGAAGACACATGAGACGACAAACAAAACATCACAGCGGCTGCTCAGTGACAGACGGATGAAGTCAGGCTGAGGTGAAGAGAGTGTCTGTGCTGTGACCGGAATACTGAAGAGGACTGCTGCCATGGAGGAGAAGCACTTCAGTGTGAAGGAACAAAGACTTTATGGACAACAGCGGTGTGGATCATGTCCTCAGGTCCTGTATGTGTCTCCACATCTTATCCATACTGAACCAAACCTCCAGCAGCTTCTGTCCCATGAGCAAAATGTTTGAAAAATGTCCAGTTCTTTCAAAAAAGGTTTAAAGACTTGAAATGAAATGTTCTCTTTCTGCCGTCGCGGCTTTGTGAATTCAAGATGAGTCGACTTTCTATTTCCCAGATTAAAATATACACAGTTTACTGTCCTCTCTCCATCAGTCTGTCCTCTCTCCATCAGTCTGTCCTCTCTCCATCAGTCTGTCCTCTCTCCATCAGTCTGTCCTCTCTCCATCAGTCTGTCCTTTGTCTTTCAGTCTGTCCTCTCTCCATCAGTCTGTCCTTTGTTTTTCAGTCTGTCCTCTCTCTATCAGTCTGTCCTCTCTCTATCAGTCTGTCCTCTCTCTGTCAGTCTGTCCTTTGTCTTTCAGTCTGTCCTCTCTCCATCAGTCTGTCCTCTCTCCATCAGTCTGTCCTCTCTCCATCAGTCTGTCCTCTCTCCATCAGTCTGTCCTTTGTCTTTCAGTCTGTCCTCTCTCCATCAGTCTGTCCTTTGTCTTTCAGTCTGTCCTCTCTCTATCAGTCTGTCCTTTGTCTTTCAGTCTGTCCTCTCTCCATTCGTCTGTCCTCTCTCTATCAGTCTGTCCTCTCTCCATCAGTCTGTCCTCTCTCTATCAGTCTGTCCTCTCTCTGTCAGTCTGTCCTTTGTCTTTCAGTCTGTCCTCTCTCCATCAGTCTGTCCTTTGTCTTTCAGTCTGTCCTCTCTCCATCAGTCTGTCCTTTGTCTTTCAGTCTGTCCTCTCTCTATCAGTCTGTCCTCTCTCCGTCAGTCTGTCCTTTGTCTTTCAGTCTGTCCTCTCTCTATCAGTCTGTCCTCTCTCTATCAGTCTGTCCTTTGTCTTTCAGTCTGTCCTTTCTCCATCAGTCTGTCCTCTCTCCATCAGTCTGTCCTTTGTCTTTCAGTCTGTCCTCTCTCCATCAATCTGTCCTCTCTCTATCAGTCTGTCCTCTCTCTATCAGTCTGTCCTTTGTCTTTCAGTCTGTCCTCTGTCTATCAGTCTGTCCTTTGTCTTTCAGTCTGTCCTCTCTCCATCCGTCTGTCCTCTCTCCATCAGTCTGTCCTCTCTCTATCAGTCTGTCCTTTGTCTTTCAGTCTGTCCTCTCTCCATCAGTCTGTCCTCTCTCCATCAGTCTGTCCTCTCTCCATCAGTCTGTCTTTTGTCTTTCAGTCTGTCCTCTCTCCATCAATCTGTCCTCTCTCTATCAGTCTGTCCTCTCTCTATCAGTCTGTCCTTTGTCTTTCAGTCTGTCCTCTCCCCATCAGTCTGTCCTCTCTCTATCAGTCTGTCCTTTGTCTTTCAGTCTGTCCTCTCTGCATCCGTCTGTCCTCTCTCTATCAGTCTGTCCTTTGTCTTTCAGTCTGTCCTCTCTCTATCAGTCTGTCCTCTCTCTATCAGTCTGTCCTTTGTCTTTCAGTCTGTCCTCTCTCTATCAGTCTGTCCTCTCCCCATCAGTCTGTCCTCTCTCCATCAGTCTGTCCTCTCTCTATCAGTCTGTCCTTTGTCTTTCAGTCTGTCCTCTCTCTATCAGTCTGTCCTCTCCCCATCAGTCTGTCCTCTCTCCATCAGTCTGTCCTCTCTCTATCAGTCTGTCCTCTCCCCATCAGTCTGTCCTCTCTCCATCAGTCTGTCCTCTCTCTATCAGTCTGTCCTTTGTCTTTCAGTCTGTCCTCTCTCTATCAGTCTGTCCTGTCCCCATCAGTCTGTCCTCTCTCCATCAGTCTGTCCTCTCTCTATCAGTCTGTCCTCTCCCCATCAGTCTGTCCTCTCTCCATCAGTCTGTCCTCTCTGTATCAGTCTGTCCTCTCCCCATCAGTCTGTCCTCTCTCCATCAGTCTGTCCTCTCTCTATCAGTCTTTCCTTTGTCTTTCAGTCTGTCCTCTCTCCATCAGTCTGTCCTCTCTCTATCAGTCTGTCCTCTCTCTATCAGTCTGTCCTTTGTCTTTCAGTCTGTCCTCTCTCCATCAGTCTGTCCTCTCTCGATCAGTCTGTCCTCTCTCCATCAGTCTGTCCTCTCTCCATCAGTCTGTCCTTTGTCTTTCAGTCTGTCCTCTCTCCATCAGTCTGTCCTCTCTCTATCAGTCTGTCCTTTGTCTTTCAGTCTGTCCTCTCTCCATCAGTCTGTCCTCTCTCTATCAGTCTGTCCTCTCTCCATCAGTCTGTCCTCTGTCCATCAGTCTGTCGTCTCTCCATCAGTCTGTCCTCTCTCCATCAGTCTGTCCTTTGTCTTTCAGTCTGTCCTCTCTCCATCAGTCTGTCCTCTCTCTATCAGTCTGTCCTCTCTCTATCAGTCTGTCCTTTGTCTTTCAGTCTGTCCTCTCTCCATCCGTCTATCCTCTCTCTATCAGTCTGTCCTCTCTCCATCAGTCTGTCCTCTCTCCATCAGTCTGTCCTGTCTCCATCAGTCTGTCCTCTCTCTATCAATTTTTCCTTTGTCTTTCAGTCTGTCCTCTCTCCATCAGTCTGTCCTCTCTCCATCAGTCTGTCCTTTGTCTTTCAGTCTGTCCTCTCTCTATCAGTCTGTCCTCTCTCTATCAGTCTGTCCTTTGTCTTTCAGTCTGTCCTTTCTCCATCAGTCTGTCCTCTCCCCATCAGTCTGTCCTCTCTCCATCCGTCTGTAGTCTCTCTTTCAGTCTGTCCTCTCTCTATCAGTCTGTCCTTTGTCTTTCAGTCTGTCCTCTCTCCATCAGTCTGTCCTCTGTCTTTCAGTCTGTCGTCTCTCCATCAGTCTGTCCTCTCTCCATCAGTCTGTCCTCTCTCTATCAGTCTGTCCTCTCACTATCAGTCTGTCCTCTGTCTTTCAGTCTGTCGTCTCTCCATCAGTCTGTCCTCTCTCCATCAGTCTGTCCTCTCTCTATCAGTCTGTCCTTTATCTTTCAGTCTGTCCTCTCTCTATCAGTCTGTCCTCTCTCCATCAGTCTGTCCTCTCTCTATCAGTCTGTCCTCTCTCCATCAGTCTGTCCGTTGTCTTTCAGTCTGTCCTCTCTCCATCAGTCTGTCCTCTCTCTATCAGTCTGTCGTCTCTCTATCAGTCTGTCCTTTGTCTTTCAGTCTGTCCTCTCTCCATCCGTCTATCCTCTCTCTATCAGTCTGTCCTCTCTCCATCAGTCTGTCCTCTCTCCATCAGTCTGTCCTCTCTCCATCAGTCTGTCCTTTGTCTTTCAGTCTGTCCTGTCTCCATCAGTCTGTCCTCTCTCCATCAGTCTGTCCGTGGTCTTTCAGTCTGTCCTCTCTCTATCAGTCTGTCCTCTCTATGTCAGTCTGTCCTTTGTCTTTCAGTCTGTCCTCTCTCTATCAGTCTGTCCTCTGTCTATCAGTCTGTCCTTTGTCTTTCAGTCTGTCCTTTCTCCATCAGTCTGTCCTCTCCCCATCAGTCTGTCCTCTCTCCATCCGTCTGTCCTCTCTCTTTCAGTCTGTCCTCTCTCTATAAGTCTGTCCTTTGTCTTTCAGTCTGTCCTCTCTCCATCAGTCTGTCCTCTCTCCATCAGTCTGTCCTTTGTCTTTCAGTCTGTCCTCTCTCCATCAGTCTGTCCTCTCTCTATCAGTCTGTCCTCTCTCTATCAGTCTGTCCTTTGTCTTTCAGTCTGTCCTCTCTCCATCCGTCTGTCCTCTCTCCATCAGTCTGTCCTCTCTCCATCAGTCTGTCCTTTGTCTTTCAGTCTGTCCTCTCTCCATCAGTCTGTCCTCTCTCCATCAGTCTGTCCTCTCTCCATCAGTCTGTCCTCTCTCCATCCGTCTGTCCTCTCTCTATTAGTCTGTCCTCTGTCCGTCAGTCTGTCCTCTCCCCATCAGTCTGTCCTCTGTCCATCAGTGTGTCCTCTCTCTCTTAACATGGACATGTTCTTCATGCCTCCATCGTCAGTCTGAAAGGTGTCTATTAGTCTTCTAACCGCTGCTGGTTGGTTGTTTTCATTTTTTACTTTCTCTCCCAGTAGCCAGAAACTCCGACTGTTCCAGACGCCAGGGGGGTTTTTTTTTCTTCGTCTTGAGGAAGAAGATCATGTTGAAATCAAGATTTTCCACCGTTGATCTTTCTTTCCTGAATAATCCGTTGGAAGCTGAAGCACCAGCAGAGCTCTGCTGTGACCGGTGCTGTGTGGCGATAGAGAGGTGTTCATAGTAGGAGGCACTTCGCCACGTGAAAACGGCCACGGTGAGTCAGGGAGCAGTCCCACGCATCGAGATGTGAATGTCTGTTAGGAGAGTTCGGCTGCAGAGCCTCTGCTCTGTTCAGGGGAAAAGCTGGTTCGCTGCAGCTGCTGGGTTTGAGTATGGAAGACTCCTCCGTCAGGAGGTGCGGCGCTGGAATGATCCCCGTCATGACATTTCTCAAAAACATGGATTCCTGATATCTAACATAATCCATCCTGCCTCCCTGCTCATAATCTTCTGTTATTTATATAATGATCAGTAAATCTCGCGCTCTGAGGGACTGACTGAGGAAGTTCTCTCACTGAGCGTTGTGCTGTCCTGACCCACTTTACAGCCGCTTCCACAGCTCTGTCCTGAGCACAACTCAAGAGGGCTGGCGTTTTAACGCAAACGGACGTCTTAATGTGCGGATAGGCCGGAGCGAGACGGAACGTAGTGCAGAACTCAGGGCAGAACTCAGGGCAGAACGCAGAGCAGAACGCAGAGCGGAACGCTGAGCAGAACTCAGGGAGGCGACCGTCTGAGCGGCGGCGACAGCTCCAGATTCAGAGGGACGAACTCACATGCATTATGGATGAATAACCTGTGCTCCATAAGTCATGCTGCTTCACTGTGTGTGTGTGTGTGTGTGTGTGTGTGTGTGTGTGTGTGTGTGTGTGTGTGTGCACCTTCACTTCTCCACTAAGCACACACACGGCCTTTCCCCTCCGCTGTAGTGGAGAGCCACTCTCAACTTTTCAGGTTTTCTAAACTAAGCATATTACCGTTAGACTGAATAGAATATCCGTATTATATTCAGAAATAAACAGTAGCTCAGATGGTAGAGCTGGTCGTATTATAACCGGAAGTTTGGCGGTTCGATCCCCGCTCCCGCAGGCGTGAAGCTGTCGTTGTGTTCTTGGGCAAGACACTTCACCCCCCTTGCCTCATGTGGCAGGTTGAGTGTGTGTATCGTGTTGTTTTCCACCTATTGGCTGGGGGGGGCGATGAAAACCCCTCGTCCGTCTGTGTCGTCCTCTGGTTCTTGCACTTCCGGGTTGGCTCTGGCCGGTAGCGGTGTTTCGTGAGAGCAGGTAAAGGCCAATTCCCCTTCTGATAGATATCCTATTGGTCCTGATGAAAGTTATGCCCTGCAGTGTCGCGATGGCTCCGGGGAGCGCGTCGAGCGCATGCCGCAGCAGCTGTCGGTCGGGCGCGGAGGTCCCGACGGTCCGGTGCTGGTCTGAGCATTTGCCCCGCTAACGGATGTAGGAAGCGGTATGTTGCTGTAACTTTACATTAATGAACAGGTGTGCAGGCTGTAACAAACCCTTTTTTTATTAGGTTCTGCCCTGTTCGAGCCCCGTCTCCAGCGCAGGCACACCACGGCTGTCTCTGTCCGTCCTGGAGCTGCTGTCATGTTAAAAGAATACTCCGAAGATTTTGGACCCACGCCCTATCCCGATCATTTACAGAGTGAGATAAGCTCATAAATACCTTTTTTGTGTCTGTTCGTCCAGTGCCTGGCTAACAGCTGTTAGCATCATAGTTAGCTTAGCTCAACTGCTGCAGGTCAATCAATCAATCAATCAATCAATTTATTTTTGTATAGCCCAGTATCACAACAACAGTTGCCTCAGAGGGCTTCAAGATGTTACATTTGTCGGTAAAAGTAAAAACAGTGAATAAGCATAATGGTAATATGTCAATATTTACAGTAACGAGACAGAACGAAGCAACCACCGCCTTCGACCCTCACATCCGGCAAGAAAAAACTCCAAAAACCCAGTGGGAAAAGAAGAAATCTTGGGGAGAACCACAGTATGGAGGGATCCCTCTCCCAGGGACGGACAGCTTTGGCAACAGCTAGCATGAGACAATAAGAAGTAAAGCCTAGGACAATGTTGAGGACAGTTCGTTGGACGGTCCAGCACAAGAACCACGGATCCCAGCAGTAGAACCGAAGCCAGTCCACGGGCAGGACCGACAGGGGTGTCCTCCCGGTCCGGACGGAGCTTGTTCATAGGCCTTCGTAATAGTGGAGTCAGCAACTGAAACTGGAGAAGACTCCCCCTCGAAGGGGGGACAGCAGGTGAAAAGCAATGAACGGACTAAAGGGAAGAACATTCAGACATTAGAGGACAGGGCTCAGTGCACCGTACTTCCCACAGCATTCTAGCTCCTGGGGCAGCTTTGTGGATACTTAACTGTTTAAACTAGTATTTAGTTAGTATAGTTTAGTTTAGTTTAATTTAGTTTGGTTTAGTTTAATTTTGTTTAGTGTAATTTGGTTTGGTTTAGTTTAATTTAATTTAGTTTAGTTTAGTTTAGTTTAGTTTAGTTTGGTTTACTGTAGTTTGGTTTACTGTAGTTTGGTTTGGTTTACTTTAGTTTGGTTTGGTTTGTTTTAGTTTAGTTTAGTTTAGTTTAGTTTGGTTTACTTTAGTTTGGTTTGGTTTGTTTTAGTTTAGTTTAGTTTAGTTTAGTTTAGTTTAGTTTGGTTTAGTTTAGAATCCCTAGCTGACCTGATCATAGGCTGCATCGAAGAGAAACGTCTTGAGCCTAACCTTAAATGTGGAGACTGTGTCTGCCTCTTTGACACCACTTGGAAGCTGGTTCCATAAAAACGGTGCCTGATAGCTAAAGGCTCTTCCACCTAGTGTCCATTTAGAGACTCTAGGAGTCACCAGTAACCCTGCATTTTGAGAGCGAAGTGCTCTGATTGGTTGATAAGGCGTTAAAGCATCTTGGAGATAGGTTGGAGCCATCCCATTTAGGATTTTGTAAGTGAGGAGAAGGATTTTAAATCTAACTCTAAACTCGACTGGAAGCCAGTGAAGAGATTTTAGAACGGGAGTAATGTGTTCACGTCTTCTAGTTCCAGTTAATAATCTGGCGGCTGCATTTTGAACCAACTGAAAGTTTTTTAATACACTTTTTGGGCAGGCTGCGAGAAGGGAGTTGCAGTAGTCCAATCTCGCAGAAACAAATGCATGGATGAGTTTTTCTGCATCGCTTCTAGGTAGAATGTTTCTTATTTTAGCTATGTTGCGCAAGTGGAAATATGCTGTTTTACAAGCCAGGTTGATGTGTGCTTTAAATGAGATATCCTGATCAAATAAGACCCCGAGGTTCCTCACAGTAGAGGAGGAGGATACACTGACGTTATCTAAGGTAATAATCTGTTTGGATAGACACTCTCTCAGTTTATGGGGGCCTAGTATAATGACCTCTGTTTTGCCAGGATTCAGACGGAGATAGTTCGTAGTCATCCAGGTTTTAATTTCTCTGATACAGTCACTGAGTCTGTCTATTTGATTAGTTTGATCAGGTTTCATAGATAAATACAGTTGTGTGTCATCTGCATAGCAATGAAAATTGATATCGTGACTTCTAATTATGTTCCCTAAAGGAAGCATATATAACAGAAATAAAATTGGCCCGAGCACGGACCCTTGAGGAACCCCATAACTGACCTGGGAGCACGGTGAGGACTGTTGGTTAACGTGAACAAATTGGTACCTATTAGATAAATAGAATTTGAACCAGCAGAGGGCTTTTCCTCTGATGCCAACCTCACATTCTAACCTCTGCAGGAGAATATTGTGGTCGATTGTATCAAAAGCTGCACTGAGGTCTAGGAGAACCAGGATTGAGACTAGACCTGCGTCAGCCGCCAATAGCAAGTCATTAGTGACTTTAACTAACGCAGTCTCAGTGCTGTGATAAGCTCTATATCCTGACTGAAATTTCTCAAATAAACTATTGTCCTGTAGGTGGCGGTAAAGCTGTTTAACCACAACTTTTTCCAGGACTTTTGAAATAAAAGGCAGATTTGATATCGGTCTGTAGTTAGCTAGAATATCAGGATCGAGATTAGGTTTTTTCAGCAGTGGTTTGATTACTGCGAATTTAAATGACTGTGGCACATAGCCATTTTCTAGAGAGGTATTTATTATAGTTATGATCGTATTTAAGATAACTGGAAGGATATCTTTGAAAAGCTTAGTTGGAATTGGATCTAGGAGACAGGTTGAGGTTTTAGAAGACATTACAATTGAAGTAATCTCAGCCCCATTTACTAATGAGAAACTATCTAGTATTTCAGGTATTTCAGGTGGAGGCAGTGGCTGGATTCCCTGAGCTTGATCTGAGGAAAGCGCTTCACTGATTTTACCTCTAATGGTTATGATTTTATCATTAAAGAATTTAAGAAAGTCATGGCAGTTTAAAGATTCTGGGATTACTGGTTCCACTACAGTATGACTGGTTGTCAGTCTGGCTACAGTGTTGAATAGAAACCGAGGGTTATTTTTGTTTATTTCTATTAAACGAGAGTAATATAATGTCTTGGCTTTAAAAAGAATTTGTTTATAGCTTAGCAAGCTACATTTCCAGGCCTTCAGAGATTGTTCTGATTTAGATTTACGCCACAGTCTTTCTAATTGCCGAGTTTTTTGTTTGAGAACACGGGTTTCAGAATTAAACCATGGAGCAACGCGCCTGGGTCGATTGGTTTTCAGCTGCAACGGGGCCACTACGTCAAGGGCAGATTTTAGTGAGTGCATAGCACTGTCAACAAACTGATCACTATTATCACCACTGGTCAATAAGCTCATTTCTGTGAGTTCACAAGATAATGCAGCAAATGCAGGCTGGATCAATTCTTTGTACTGAGCCACAGATTTTTCAGATAATGTCCGTATCAGCTGAATTTTATCTTTTTGAGCACAGTAGTCTTCAATCAAAACCTGAAAAGTAATTAAAAAATGGTCTGAGAGTATGGGGTTCTGAGGGAGAACATTTAGATCACTGACTTCTATCCCATATGTTAAGACCAGATCCAGGGTGTGCTTGTGACTATGAGTGGATTCATCAACATTTTGAGTGAAACCGATACTATCTAATACTGCAATAAACGCATTACTCAAACTATCACCAGAATCATCCACATGGATGTTAAAGTCACCTATTATAAGGATCTTGTTATGAGTCAATACTATATTGCTTAAAAACTCTGAGAATTCAGTTAAAAAGTCAGAGTAAGGACCAGGAGGTCGATACACAATAATTAATAGCACAGCTTTTTGATTCTTCCAATTTGGACAAGTAAGCGTTAGTATTAAGCTTTCAAAAGAGTTGAATTTAACATTAGTTTTGGGTTTAAGAAGAAGACTGGAGTGGGAAATCACTGCCACACCTCCACCTCGACCTGTTGATCTAGCTGTTTGGAAATTAACATAGGTTGGAGGGGTACATTCATTGAGCCTCACATAATCATCTTGCTGGAGCCAAGTTTCTGTTAGAGCAAGGAGATCAATGTTATTGTCACCGATAAGGTCATTAACTAACAGAGATTTAGTGGAGATTGCTCTAATGTTTAGTAGACCACATTTTATGTATTTCCTACTGGAAAAGTTATTTTGTCTTGTACAGATGTTAAGCTTTTTACCCATTGACTTTTTTTTAATGCTTTGAGCACTTTGGACAGACTCAGTCTCTGTTAGCCTAGGTAAACCTCCATGCTTGACTTGTAAAAATCCGGGAGCAGGATTAGTGACGAGATCAACAAGATCAACAGAGGAGTGTTCTACACGACTGCTCTGCGCCCGGGGCTCATAGCTGGATTGTCAATTTAGAGTTCGAAGCCGATCAGCCATATTGTGAGCTAAAAGGGCTGCACCATCCAAAGTTGGGTGGATGCCGTCCCTGCGGATGAGCCCAGGCTTTCCCCAGAAGGTGCACCAGTTGTTTAGAAAAATAACTCCGTTTTCCTCACTCCATCTAGACAACCAGCGATTGAATGATGAAAGTCGGCTATACATTTCATCATTGACCAAATTGGGCAGGGGACCAGAGAATATTACGGCATCAGACATCGACTTAGCCAATTCACACACCGAGGCCACTTGTAATTTGAGCACCTCTGATTGTCTCCGCCGGGCATCATTACCGCCTGCGTGAATCACGACTCGACGGAATCTCCTACCTTCCTGTTTTAAAAGCCTAAGGTTCCCCTCGATGTCCCCCACTCTGGCCCCCGGGTAACACCTAACCTTCACCGCTGGCAGCTTCACGTCTCTAACTATAGAGCTGCCAATCACCAGCGTGTCCAGTTCAGCCGGCGTGTCGTCGCTGAGGGGAGAGAACCTATTGCAGACGTGAAGCGGTTCTTGGAGTGCTACGTGGCGGTGCTTAGCACTAGCCTTCCTCCGGACTGTCACAAACCGGTCCTGGTCTTGTCCCGGCTGCTCGGGACACGCTGCGGGGCTAGGCTTGCTAACACTCCTCTCACTGCGGGAACGGGCTGCGAGCCCTGCCGCTACCTCGCTATAGCTAGCACTGCCCTGCCCCTCACATCTGCGCAGCCGCTCCTCTAACTCGGTTACCCTGGCCTCCAGCGCTGTCAAAACACTGCACTTTACGCAAATACCCCTATCGTCAAGGGAGGCAGGGTTCTGACTCAACATACGGCACACTGAGCAGGAAAGAAAAGAAGACAGAGGGGAGGACGCCATAGCGGTCCCGGCGGACCAAGCTAGTTAGCACGCTAAGCTAGTTAGCACGCCGGTGGCGCTAACGGCGGAGAAGAAATGTAATTCACGAGAGATCGCTTGGTCAATCGGGGGCGAAGTAACCCCGGGGGCGTAAATAACCCCGATTTTTGATTGCTTCGTGAATTAACAGTAATAGCAAGAGAGAGACAGCAAGCACTTCAAGTCCACAGACCTGCACAAGCATAGTGCGCTGCGGAAGGATATACCAGGCGCACAGCGGCTGAGTCTACCTTCTACTGCTGTGCTCCGGTATATCCTTCCGCGGAGCACTGCCATGCGCAGGTCTGTGTGGATCAAAACGTTATTTTAACGGATTGAAAAAAAACACATCTTTTAAAATGTTTTATAACCATTTGGATTTACTTCACGTGCTAATACGCCGTCCCCTGGACCACTGGAAGGAGGATTTTGTCCACTTTCTCAGTCTGGCTCTGTCTCCTCTTCACCTCCCACAGTTGAGCTAAGCTAACTACGATGCTAACAGCTGGGAGCCAGGCACTGGACCAACAGACACAAAAAAGGTATTTATGAGCTTATCTCACTTTGTAAATAATTGGAATAGGGCGTGGGTCCAAAATCTTCGGAGTATTCTTTTAAATGTTATCCTGGGTCGTGTCCTCGGTACGGTGGCGTGTTGATGTGGGCCAGCCCAACCGCGCACGGGACTTTTGACTGAAATGAAGCGCTCGCCTCTAAATGTATTTCAAAACTATAATTTAAACGAACTCAACTAAGAAGAGAATAAATTACTGTCAACTTGGAACCTCTGTACTCCTTTTGTCAACTGGTGAACCTGCGTGTCCTTCTGTGTCACTGGGAAAGCTGAGAGGGACATACAATCATCCAACTTGACCCCACACACCACTCTGCTCCACTGAGTATGAAAGTGGTGAGAGTGAATGGTTGGTGGTGGGAGGGGCCGATGGCGTCAGTCTCCCCAGGACAGCTGTGGCTACAGCAGCAGCTTACCACCACCCAGTGTGGAGAGAATGAAGAATGCAATGTAAAGCGTCTCTGAGTGTCCAGAAAAGCGCTGTATAAAACCAATGCATTATTATTATTATTATTATTATTATTATTATTATTATTATTATTATTATTATATAAGAGAATATATTTTAGTAATATAATTGTTAAAAACTGACTTCATATGCAAAGTAATTAAAATCAATTTTAAACACAAGAATTGAGAAACAGTCACTTAATAGTAATGATTAAATGCTTTGTTCACTCTTCAAAACAGCAACAAGTTCTAACTCCGAAACTGGCAAGAAATTCAAATATCATGGCAGATCAACCAAATCTCTTCTGAGGATTCATGGTTCATATATGTAGGTCAGGATTCCAAATATTTCCATGTCAACTGTTACTGGTTTTTTTTACACGGTGGGGAAAAACCTCAGTAAGGAACATTTTTCCCACCAATTAGGCGTGACGTGCCGTCTTGCTTCTGGAGCGACTCTCCATGACAGCAATTCAAAGCTAATCAAGTGTGATGGGCCCTCATTCTTCAGATCGTCCTCCTGCTGGCCCCTAACAATGCCTCATTTCCAGTCCTCTTATTTAGCATCCGAGGAGATGCTAGCAGGCAGACTGCATCCTGGGAGGAGCAGGGGCCTTAATGGACAGAGTGACAACATGACGAAGTGTGGGCTCCCAAAATGTGTCTATTGCCAGTTAGATAATGGGTTATTCTGGGCATTGAGATCAATCTTCTCCGTCATTAGGTTGTGTGATGGGGCTTCTGTAGGGAGGCTGGCAGGGGGGGGGCGCTGGGGAAGGGGGGGGGGGGGGGCGCTGGGGCAGGGGGGAGGAGCTGGGGCGGGGGGGAGGAGCTGGGGCGGGGGGGAGGCGCTGGGGCGGGGGGGAGGCGCTGGGGCAGGGGGGAGCCGCTGGGGCAGGATGAGGGCTCGATGAGCCCAGGCTGAGGTTTCAATGCAGAGCGCAAAATGTGGCCACGTCCTCACGTGTTTAACACAACCAGCATCTCATGCAAAGATGGCTTCTCCGTCACAAATCCAGACCTGTTGAACAGGAGGAGGAGGAGGAGGAAGAGGAGGAGGAGGAGGAGGAGGAGGAGGGGGAGGAGGGGAAGGAGGAGGAGGAGGTGGAGGTGGAGGTGGAGGTGGAGGTGGAGGTGGAGGAGGGGGAGGAGGAGGAGGAGGAGGAGGAGGTGGAGGAGGAGGAGGAGGAGGAGGAGGAGGTGGAGGAGGGGAAGGAGGAGGAGGAGGAAGAGGAGGAGGAGGAGGAGGAGAGGGAGGAGGAGGCTGCTGATGTGAATTTAACTCATAATTCAGGGTTCCGTCGTTCGTCTCCCACTGCTCCTAATGTGACTGCATGATGCTCTACAGTGCTCAGATAATGCAGCAGGAAAAACAGAGACGATCAAACCCTTCAGAGATGAGGAAAGACGCAGCACCGTCAGCAGGGTGCATCATGGTCAATATCAGAGTTCATAAGATACTGTTTGTAGCTTCATGTTGGTGCTGTTAGAAATGATCTGTGTCGATTGTTACGACTGATATTATGGCTGAAGAAGGAGGGCTGGAATTCAGATTCTAATCTGAACCATATGAGTGATGATCACCTTTACCTGACAACCGTGGTGTTTCTGTCACCTTGTTCTTCATCAGCACTAACGAGGATCCACGACGCCGCTTGTTGATTTCCATCCATCCATCATCCAGCTCTGCAGAGGACTGATAAAGTCTTTCTGCCTGAGAGGAAAGCTGTAAGCGGAGTAGGAACATGAACTGTCTGAATGTGGCGTCACTCAGACTCCAGCAGCCTGATCAGCGGCAGCAGCAGGTTACAAACCTCCACACAGAACGAGGCTGGACTGAACCTGAAGCAAGGCTTCTCCAGTCCGCCTCTGAGGTTTCAAGTATGAAAGACTGTTTTCGGCATACGGCCAATCCCAGACATGCAGACAGGGCAAAGCCCCGCCCACTTCACCTTGAAGGAGGAGACACATTTTCAAAGGTACAGGCAGATTCCATATAGTCAGCCTCACAGCTGGCTTCAGAAGACACATGGGAAGGAACGACTTGACTTCATGAACACTGGGCCCAGAACCAGGTCTCCCTGGAACAGCAGTACAACCAGGGGCACGTGAATTCAGGCCTTAAAGGAGAACTATGCAAGACTTGCTCTCGCGCTCCCCCTACTGGTCTCCTGTGAAAACTCACTGTCGTAAATGTCAAACATCACCCCCCCACCCCCCACCCCCGCCCCCCTGCAGAGCCCATCCCACTCCCGTTTCCTTTTTTTCTGCTCGTCAGACAAAGTTTTTTTCTGTCTTTTTGGTTCTGCCATCTGTGAGCAGCTAAGGGTGGCGCTGCTAACGCTACCGAGGGTTTCACGTTTGTTTGACGCGCTTTTATCCTTATACTCCCGTATGAGCGCCGTAAAGCAGGTTTGTTCTCGCGAGATGTCGTCTGGTTGATCCTCTGAAAGTTACAAGGCGCTGTTTTCAGGACACAGATCCCGGGGGGAGTGGAGGGACCGGCCAATCACCGAGACAAGTCTTTCTTTACCCCCACAGGGATTCTGGAAAACATTAATTGATAGGGATGGGACAAGATCTTGCGAGATCGAATGCCGCGAGATTGAGTACGTTTATATAAAGGTAAAAACTCTTTATTAACTGGAATTTTGACGGAATAATACATTACATGGCGCACAGCCATATAAACACGTGCAAAACCCTGAATGTGCTCATATTCATATTTAAAAACCCGGTCGAAAAGGACATGAAATACTGTTCTGCGCATGTTCTATCCACAAGGAATCTTGGTCTTTTGAGTCCACAAACTACTTGTGATACAGTTTAATTGATACAACGTCAAGAAAATGTGCGGAAACGATCGTTCAGTTCTTCTCTTTTATTGAAAAAACGCTGCATCGCATCAATGAACATTTTACCACGTCTTGCAGACTCACACTCTTTTTCTAACAACATGCAGAGAGAGCCTGCAGCCTGCAGCCTTCTTCCTCTGTGGTGTCTGTGTAAAATAAGGTTGAACATGCAAACAGCGCCTCTAGTGGCATGAAGTGCAAATGCAGTCATGGCGTCATCTGTGCGCCGCGGTTTGAATGGGAATAGGTGAACTAGGCGGCCGCCTCGGGCGCAGTGTACAGGGGGGGCGCCGTGGCCGGACAAGGGGCGCCCCGACCCGACACTCCGTGCTCTGACGCTGCATGTGAGTACTGCGCTGCCCCCCACACCTCAGCACCAAACACACACACCCCCCCCGTCTCGTGTCGTCTCGATCTCGTGGACTCAATCTCGCGGGACATCTCGTCCCGTGAAATTTGTGTCTCGTCCCACCCCTATTAATTGAGGTAAAAAAGTTGCAAAGTTCTGTTTTAAAGACGGATGGTCGCTGTGGGATAAACCTGGCCTTTACTTCCTCAACAGTATTTTCTGTTTGAGCACCAGGAAGGAAATACAACCCTCCGCTGTGCGCTGAGAGGAGCGGCTCGGGGACACGTCCAGCCGATGCAGCATGGCGGCTCGGGGACACGTCCAGCCGATGCAGCATGGCGGCTCGGGGACACGTCCAGCCGATGCAGCATGGCGGCTCGGGGACACGTCCAGCCGATGCAGCATGGCGGCTCGGGGACACGTCCAGCCGATGCAGCATGGCGGCTCGGGGACACGTCCAGCCGCCGCCTGCTGCGTGGCGGCTGTGTTCAGTCATGATCCCTCTGTTCTCACATCATTACTGACTGAATGAAAATGTTTTGTTGAACTTTTGTGTTGAAGAACTCTCCAAGTGCAGAGTTTGATGATGGATGAGTGAGTCGTCTGTGAACAGTGGCTTTTTGAAGAGCTCCTCTCATCCTCCTGAAGGAACAGCTGACTGCACCCAGTCTTCATCTCTTCACTTCATCCAGAAACCCTGGTTTCACTCTGAACCTTCATGGCTGGTCTGAGTGTTTGGTCTGCTGGATCTCCAGCCATCTCCAGGGTCTCTGGAGAACAGAGAACCAGAGAAGATCTGCAGGGAGCAGGTTCTGGACGGCTATGTGGTGGAGGCTTTAGATGGTACAGTGGGCTGGTTGCAGGATGCTGTATTGTGATTGGCTGAGCAGGCTGGGTGAGTTCCTGAATCGATGTGGTGAGACATTTCGCTGCCTTTGGGCGGTGGTGGGCGGGCGAGGAACAGGCCGGGCAGAGTGGAGGAGAGCGAGGCATTCATCCAGACGTCGACAATGAGAAGCGTCTTGTCAGTGATCCACAAACACAGCGTCGGTGTGGTAGTAGGTCAAACGATCAATGCGCTCAGTGTTTATCATCAATAATGAACAGTCCCTCCGAGCTGGGAGGAGATTGGCGGTGTCAGGTGTTTGATTAGCCGAGCTGCGCCGCGGAGCGGCGGCAGATGGAGCGGGCCAAAAGCTTCCTTTAATGATGGCATGTCTGATTTCTGTCACAACATGAGCCCTGTGCAGACTGGAACAGACTCCCAGAGCACATGCCGTGTTCTGATGAAGCACAGATTGAAAAAAAAAATGTTTTTAATGCTTCAAATGATAAACCCTGACAAGCGCTATCTATTCCATCACTCCTCCAAAGGAAGCTGTCAGCGGCCGGGACGTGTTGGCAGCCTGTGTCATGGCGGCAGGAAGGGAAAGCTGGCCGTCAGATCCGCTGCTGGAGACGGATGGATGCCGTGGATCTGGTGGCGCAGCGCTCTGCCGTGCTGGGAAGGCTGGCTGCGCCGTTCTGGTGGCTACTTTTACAAAGCTCTGTAAACCGACCATCCAGACGCTGGAAACTGGGCGCGGTCTGCAGATGAAGCTTCACTAATAACGCCAGGCATTGCATTTTAGTGCCACAGTTGATTTGTGTGATTAATTTGCCCGTGAACGTCTACAAAAAGGGTGCAGATTAAAAGGCTCTGTGCTTTTTGCTTTTTTGTTTTGTGCCGTGAACATGCTCAGCAGACGCCGCGTTGCCCTCGTTTGGCCACATCCGGCAGAGTCCGTCCAAATGTCTGTGCAATGCCTGACAACCAGAGCGTTTATTCCACTGGGACAGCTTCTCATCTATAAAGGCCTTTTTTATTACACGATTCTGCTCACGTTTTCTGCATAAAAAGAAGGAGAGAAATCAGCGGGCGATAGCTGAGAGCTGGGACACATCCAGGCCAGCAGCCGGGATCCGCCGGGTGCAGTGAAGCGGAGGATTCATGACGAGTACAGGCAGCAAAGGGAGGTCTGAGGACGGCCAGGTCCCCAGGAAGCTGTGCTGAAGCAGGTCTTCTGCATGAGGTTTGCAGGTGGTCGACGAAGAATAATGAAGTCTGCAAATCCAGCTGAGCTGCTTCACAGCTGCTTTTCAAACAGAAACAGAGACAACGCAAAACTCCAGGATGTTCCTCACATTGTAAATTAACCTATTGTCATAAGCTCCTCCCACTTATTTTGCACTCTTGACATTCATGAAGGCAGAGGAGCCTCTTGGATCAGCTTTCAGAGTGTCAGGATTTATACGTGCAGACCTTAGCAGATCAGGTCCTGACAGCTGGAATTCGTTTTCAGGACTGACGGTCACATCGTGAAGCAAACTGCTGGATTCTGTAACCATGAGCTGAAATCAGTGGACTGAATGGAGGAATAATGATTTACAGCAATACTGAAGGAGCAGAAAGCAGAGGCTGGATGCTTCTGGAAAAAGAGAGCTGAAGATAAGTGAACCGGAAGCAGGGATGTTTACGGTGGGTGGAGACAGAAACGACTCCGTACAGCAGGAGAAATGTGCGCAGTGGTTTGAGGATGGTATGGACGGGATGGAGTTTCCCTGTGAGAAGCAGCAGCACATTTCATGACTCAAACTGGACATTGTCCTTTATGTAAAGAGACGTGGACACACAGAAGACGAGCCGTGGAGACGGAGGTCTGCGTGAGGCTGCTGATAGGAATCTTGTGAGTCTACAAGGCAGATGAAAAGAAATCCGAAAGGGGAAAACACAGGGAGCAATTTGTGGGCCCGTAGAGAAAGCTGAGCCCTGGAAGTATGACATGAAGCTGGAACGCTCGCTCTTTGATGTTGTGAGTAACAGTAATAACTTTGTTTGGAGCCAATTGTGTTCCCTATAAAAGTCCGTCCCTGGCCGTCTGCAGCGCAGCGTAATGATGCAGCCTGTGTGGAGGAACCTGATGGAGGGAAAATCCTGGACAGCCCATTACTGCTGACCGCTGAACCACACAGACCTTTAATGTGCTGTCGCCGACGATCCCCACAGCTTTGTCCTGCCAGCAGTTTCCCTGAAAGATATCGCTCTGATTTGTAAAGCAGATCGATGTGCAATGATACGGCTGAACAAAGTGGCGATCCATCATATCTGTGTATATGCAGACAGCTGCTTTATTCCCGCTGCGCCTCGGTTGTCTTCGGCCTCTGGCGTCAGCTTGCGGTGCTGTAAAGGCGTCAGTGCGGCTCCACACACACTGCAGTGTGTTGGTTTTAACACATGCAGATCACTTCTGTTTGAACGGCGGTGCACAGCTCGGGAGACGCTGCAGCTGTGGAACTTCACATAGCAGCCCTGGAAGTGTAAGCCTGGATTTCCATCTCCGCTCCTTTCAGAGTGCAGATTCAGCACTGACTGATGCTAAAGCTGTTTTAAAGACGCCGCTGCTCATTCCCAGTCCTTCAAACATCAGCAGACATTTGGCTCTGAACATTTGCCAACATCTCAGGAGCGGGCCGTTTAGGCTCACAGAGATTCCAGTTACATCAGCTATAAAATAAAAGGGATAATAGACTGAAACAAAGGGGAACTGAACGGTCGGCATTGAGAATGGATCATTTAGAGCAGGTATTGTGTTGAACGTCTTCAGAATTGGATAATGCAGCGATTGTCTTACTTCCTCAAATGTGTAGTGTTTCCTGTCATGCTTTACTTTCGGCTCCTGTTCTTCATGCTCTTCCTGGTACTGACCTGTTCCCTCTCCTCTCAGACCGGACTCATTCCTCCCCACGGTGACTGCTCCCCCCATGAACCCTCCTCTCCCTTTGCCTTGTTGTTCTGTGCAAATCATCGACCAGGTGTCCGTGTTTCTCAAGCCATGGCACGCAGCTGTATGGGGGCACATGACGTGGAGGGCGCTCCCAGGTCGCGAAAAAAAGAGAAAACAGAAAAATAAAAACAGGAGGGAAACAAAAGTGCGAACGGACCCTTGACGTATGGTTTTATGTCACAACATAATGCTTTAAGTTTTCTGTGATCCATTATCCTGTGCTAATTTAATGGGAGGGGCGGTGGGAGCAGTGCCTCCCGGTGTGCCCTGAGTGGGCAAGGATACAGGTCACAGGTCACAGGTCACAGGTCACACGACAAACAAAACTATGGAGAAGCAGAGACAGAAAAGTGGCTTTCAGAAGCGAAAAATAAGTGAAACCAAACAAGAAAAAAGAGCAAAGCTCCCCAAAATAACTGGTTTCTTTATAAAGAAAGACGCTGACAGTTTCAACGCGGCCGGGGGGGCCGGGGGGGGGGGGGGGGGGGGGGGGGGGGTGCAAGAAGATGAGGAAGAGCACGCCAGCTGCACACCAAGGACCTGATAGACCAGTTTACAGAGAGAAAAGCCAGGAAGGTGCAGCTGGAAGGTCAGCAGGGACAGGCAGAGCTGCTGTGTGTTTAAACAATCCAGAGGTTTTAATCTGTTGTTCTGCTGCGCCGTCGCCACACTGTGTTAGGGAGCTGAGCTGGAATGCTCATCCGCTTTTCTTTTTTCTTCTCTTCTTTTCAAACAAGAGCGTTTCTAATGACTGACTGATATTTGACTTTTATGGGCGTTTTTTTTACCTTCATCTGAGAGTGTTTTTTTTTTTTTTCTTTGTCTGAAAAATGTAAAATTTCTGGCACATATAAGAATTCTGCACGAGGGCCCAGGGCTAGGTAAATACACCACTGGTTCAAGCTTGGGACAATTTGGAGATCTCACATGGGAGATAATTTATGTTTCATTCAGGAAGAAAGAGTTCTTCTGTCTGACGTCTCTGTGACAACGTCTGAGTGACATAAAGACTGGACGGGGTCCAAACATTCAAAGTTTAAAAAAACCAGAGGTGACAGTGTTTCGCCCCATCAGCTCCTCTGAAGACCCTGTGTTTTTTTTAACTTAGAGTAAATTGAAGGCTGCTAGAAAAACAATCCATTCAATTCAGCTTTATTTATAAAGAGCCAATCACAGCATAGTCATCTGGAGACACTTTACAGAGAAAATCCAACAGATCCTCAAGAGCAAGAGCCCTGCAGAACCAGGCCCAGAGGAGAACCCTGCAGAACCAGGCCCAGAGGAGAACCCTGCAGAACCAGGCCCAGAGGAGGAGAACCCTGCAGAACCAGGCCCAGAGGAGGAGAACCCTGCAGAACCAGGCTCAGAGGAGGAGAACCCTGCAGAACCAGGCCCAGAGGAGAGCCCTGCAGAACCAGGTCCAGAGGAGAACCCTGCAGAACCAGGCCCAGAGGAGAACCCTGCAGAACCAGGCCCAGAGGAGAACCCTGCAGAACCAGGCCCAGAGGAGGAGAACCCTGCAGAACCAGGCCCAGAGGAGGAGAACCCTGCAGAACCAGACTCAGAGGAGGAGAACCCTGCAGAACCAGGCTCAGAGGAGGAGAACCCTGCAGAACCAGACTCAGAGAGTAAATAGACCACAACAGAAACAATGGTTTCTTGACACTTCGTTCTGGAACAATACATGAAACCCAGTATGGTTTCTGGTTTGTGACTTTGATCCACCAACCTGTCTGAGGTCAGAACACATTCAGAGACAGAAAGATCCAAAAAGTTAAACACATCAGCTGCAGTGATCCCAGAATGTAACAGAGTGACGGTGTTTGTCGTATTTCACTCCCGGTGACGTTAACCAAGGCGGACAGGAAAACGGTGAAGAATCAGAAACACGGTCAAAAAAACCTTCATGTGAACAGATGTGAAGTCAAGACCCTGCTGAGACCGAACACTCCAGCATTCAGGACTAGACTGGTGGCCCAGCCCTGGTCACCCAGGTCTGACTGAAGGTCTGTGGAGGCAGAGCGGGCAGAGACCAGGTGTCCTCGGTCCACAGCTCTCACCGGCTGGGGGATGTGGAACCAGCTCTCTCATGAGGGGAAGCAGCTGGTGCTGGAGCTGCAGAGGCATCAGCGGAGGTACCGGGGTTAGCACCGGACGCATCGGGAAGATGTCTCAGTGGAGACATGAGACATGAGGAGACATCCGTGTGGGGCTGAAAGTCACATGACAACTTTGACTTGAACAAATACTTGGCTGGATGGAGCGAGTCGGCTTGAAGTCGAAGAAAGAAGAACTGCTGATCGGCAGCGACGAGCATCCCTGTAGACCAGCCGGCTGGAGGACCAGGACCACCAGAGACTGAGGGACCAGGACCACCAGAGACTGAGGGACCAGGACCACCAGAGACTGAAGGACCAGGACCACCAGAGACTGAGGGACCAGGACCACCAGAGACTGAGGGACCAGGACCACCAGAAACTGAGGGACCAGCACCACCAGAGACTGAGGGACCAGGACCACCAGAGACTGAGGGACCAGGACCACCAGAGGGTTAGGGACCAGGACCACCAGAGAGTGCAGGACCTCAGCAGCTGGTGTCTTGATGCTTCATGCTGCCTCCTTCACAGACCTGCCTGCCTTCAGGCTACAGAGGTACAGACATGTGGTCCGTAGACCCGGGGTCTCAGCTGCCGGGTTGCTTCGCCACACAGGCTGGTTGCTGGACGCTGCTTGATGCTGGTGAGGACAGAGTCATTAGATTCAGGAGTGTTGAAGCAGGGAGAGACAGAGCCATGGTGGGTAGGGGCTCTGCAGGAACAGGCTGCAGACCTCTGATACAGACTACAGACAGGCGGGACAGAGACTTGGTTCCTGCCAAAGGAAGTCATGTGATTAGCAGGGAAATGTGGACTCCAGTGAGCCAGTCGACCTGCGGTGTGGCTGCTGTCTGCATGTCGGTGTTAATCCTACAGTAACGTCTTCGTTCCTTATGCGATTTAGTTTTCGTTGCCACAGAGAGCGCGCTTTGTGATGACAGGAAGAAAAACTTGCGATTGTCTGTGTGAGGACACACGAGGATCCAGTGAGCTCTCGGATGGCGTAATAGGATTCTGCAGTGTGGCCCATTAAGAAGCCCTTAATTTCTGGCCGCAGAGCTCAGTCTGATCCACGAAGCCCGCAGGAGCTATAAAATGTTGATTTATCTCCCTCTCCTGCAGCTCGGCACGCTGAGCCCGGAGAGGAGCTAATGATGAACCGCTGCAGCTATTTAAGCCGCCATTTGAATGCTGGCTTAAATATGGAAAGGGAGGTAAGAAATTAGCAGCAGTGATTCCAGTGTGCCGCGGTCACCCCAGACCACCCCGGTCTGCCTTCTGAGGAGCAGACGAGAACCGGAGTTCACAAAGGAGGAACAGTTTCACCAACTGCAGATAATTACTTCAGCCAAACAAATGAGCTTTCACAAGCAAACTTTTATCAGTTTAGGGAAGAGAAATAGGATTTCCTTCAGCAGAAAGTACACTGGATTATGGAAATGTTTCTTTTATATGAAAAAATCCATCCATTAACACAAGAAGAACCTTTTTAATTATTTCTACATCCTCCTCACTTCATCCTGACTTCATGTGGGAGAGTCTTTAAGACAAGACGCTGCATGTGAGTTTGGACTTCTACAGATAAACTGTCTTCACACACCAGGGTGTGGTGAGGTGTGTGTCTACACACACCGGGGTGTGGTGAGGTGTGGTGTGGTGAGGTGTGGTGAGGTGAGGTGAGGTGTGGTGAGGTGTGGTGAGGTGTGTGTCTACACACACCGGGGCGTGGTGAGGTGAGGTGTGGTGAGGTGTGGTGAGGTGAGGTGTGGTGAGGTGTGGTGAGGTGTGTGTCTACACACACCGGGGCGTGGTGAGGTGAGGTGTGGTGAGGTGTGGTGAGGTGTGGTGAGGTGAGGTGTGGTGAGGTGAGGTGAGGTGAGGTGTGGTGAGGTGTGGTGAGGTGTGTGTCTACACACACCGGGGTGTGGTGAGGTGTGGTGAGGTGTGGTGAGGTGTGGTGAGGTGTGGAACCATGGGCTCGGGTGGAGGGGCGTCCGGTGGGTCATGTGACTTGTTGTCAGGTGAGGTTCTCTGTTCTCACTTTGCAGACAGGTGATCCTTCCAGCCAGCGGAGTGTTTGTGTGTTTGTAACATTAGAAAGGTCAAAGTGTTGAAGGAGATAGCTTGATGAAGAACCTCCCAAGACAGAAGACAGTCTGGTCAGCAGTCCTCTATCCTGCATTGCTTGATTGTAACTTGTTATTAATATCATTTGCATGAACATATCCGGTGATATGAACCGCCTCGATGAACGATACCGTGTTTGATTTGATTGGTGGAATCTTTTCAGCTGATAGAAGGACTCATGACTGCAGGCGCAGGGAGTTTACATGATATATTGTAAGTTTACTGATGACTCTGAGCAGCATGCGTTATGAAACCACTGAGAGCTCTGCGGAGTGTGCGGCCAGGCGTGGTGTGTATCCTCAGCTCGCAGCACGGCACACCTTTCCAATAAACCACAGTTTTACATGAGGTTTTTATACCTTCCCTAAAGATCTGAAAAGGCTGAGTTCTCAAGAAGGACTCACACATTTGTGTTGAATGATCCATGAAATTCCTGTTAAATGGAGAGAGGAAATGTTCCCAGCCTCCAGAGCTGTGGGGAGGAGAGGTGGCGTTGTTCATCCTTCCTCCTGTCATCCAGAGAGCTTCTCCACATCTTGACGGTGAAGGAGCAACAGGCCGGGCGTAGGCCATCTGCAGCACCCAGCACTGGCCTGAGTGGACGGCAGAGAAGACTCTGGAATGTGATGCTGCATGAGGAACGATCCAGCAGGAGACCCGCCGCCTCTGCTCACTCTGCTCAGTGGAAGACTGGAGGGAATGAAGAGAGCAGAGAACGACAAACTCCATGAAGGCGAGAAGCCACTCGTGTATTAAACGTGATGAGATGCATTTGGACCACAGAAAGCCTCTCCGAGTATAACCGAGTGCTCCCCGAACCTGCTTACACTGCACGGTGATTACCAAGAGCTAAACTGTGCTTCCTTCTTCTCCCAGCCGGATTGATGCCATGATCCACTTTCCTCCTGACGTAATGGTCCTGAACCAGAAAACTCCAAGACTTCAGGAGGAAACTCGTGAAACATTATGTAATGAAACAGTTAAAGTTGTCATTGGGGGCATTTCTTTTATTATAATGATAAGAAAAGTTAAACAGACTTTGTTCTTTGAAATACTCTTTTTTGATGATTTAAAGTCTGAAAGATTGTTTATCACAGCCCAGACTTGGTGTGTTAGCTGCTTCCCCAGCAGGATCCTTCTGGTGAAAGACGTCCTGAGTGTAGATCCAGACGAACATGATCCAGAGACTGAGGGCAGCGTCCGTCCTGCAGATCACCATGTCTGACCACCGGCGCCGGGCCTGTCGGGTGGCGTTCCAGATGGAGCTCCGTTCAGTCAGACAGCTCCACTGTACGGCCCAGAACGGGCGGAGCTGCCAGAGGACGATTAATGAACCGGGTGAAAGGAATGCAAACAGCTTGCTGCGAATGTTTCAGATCTAAAACGGATCATCTCTAAGAACAATAAGGATGTGGAACTTTGAAAGAAGGCTGGAATTTAAGGCAGCAAAATCCACAAAGTAACAGCACAGCACTGGAGAGCCAGACTCTGGGTGGAGAACAAACTGACGTGTCGACTCCAGACCAGGAAACATCAACAACTTTCACCTCCAGCTTTGTTTCATCAAACAAGCTTTTCATAGAACCTGAAACTCTTCGGAGTGAGTCAGACCAGTGGTCTCCAGTCCTGTTCCTGGAGAGACCACCCAGCATGTCTCAGCTCTCTCCCTGCTTCAACACACCTGAATCTAATGACTCTGTCCTCACCGAGACCCCAGCAGAACCAGGACTGAGTCTGTCCTCACCGAGACCCCAGCAGAACCAGGACTGACTCTGTCCTCACCGAGACCCCAGCAGAACCAGGACTGACTCTGTCCTCACCGAGACCCCAGCAGAACCAGGACTGACTCTGTCCTCACCGAGACCCCAGCAGAGCCAGGACTGAGCAGCAGGCCGAGAACGAGAACACGTTGGATCCAAGCTCTCCAGGACCAGGGTAGGAGAACCAGGCTCAGGGTAGGAGAACCAGGCCCAGGGTAGGAGAACCAGGCCCAGGGTAGGAGAACCAGGACCAGGGTAGGAGAACCAGGACCAGGGTAGGAGAACCAGGCCCAGGGTAGGAGAACCAGGCCCAGGGTAGGAGAACCAGGACCAGGGTAGGAGAACGTTCAGTTAGACTCTATTTCTTCTCCAGCTTTGGTATTGATTGTTGATTGTTGAATGTTTGCAGTTGTTTGTTCTGTCATGGAGCTCTCCTTCTCTGAGTTGTCTCCGTTATCATCAGAGGACTGACAGAATCAAGCGTCCAGGTCTGCATCTGCAACCAGATCCACCTGGATGGGCTCATGCTAAGACAACCTCAATTCTTTTCTTTCAGTTCCATTCCACTTTTTGTTTATTCACATGGTGCTGAATGCAACATCGTCCATTCGCAGCACTTTTACAGACAAAAGCTCAACAGTTTCATTTGAGCAAGAAAAACCAGCTGTGGAAAAGAAAAGGGTTCTTTGAGAATGAAAAACAAATAAAGACTGCTGTTCATTAACTTCAGTATTTTTTAAGTTGTTTCTGTTACTAAATGAAAACACTGAGCTGCTCTCTGGCTGTGGGGCCCGGCCCTCCAGTCCTGCAGGCGATGTGTTGGTGGTTTACCTTCGCCGCCACAGACCACCCTGGAGCTCCGCCCTGCTTCAGTTCTGCTGAAGAGCTGCATGAGGGGGTCCTCAGCCGGGTCCAGGGCGGGTTTCTCCAGGAACTCTGGTTTCCTGTGTTTGAGGTCTGTTCAGGACTTCAGATGCTGGATGTGGACGTGTGTGTTGTCCTGTGAGGCCTGCCGGCCTGTGCAGGTGTCAGCTGGCAGCTGGAGGCCGGTCCTGGACTTCCTCAGACGGCTGTCTTTCATCAGTCATGAGACGAACCTCCTCTGACTTGTGTTGACGTCACGTTCTTCCAGTTCCTGCCTCACTGTGCTGGAGCTTCGTTAAGATTCCAGACGCTGCTCCACCTGGGATTGAAATTCCCCTCATCCTACTTTCCCTGGGAGATTTATGTCCTTGTTCATGTTGTGTTTATTAAGCTATAGCAGGCTGTCAAACAGTAAAGGCTGTGAGTAATCAACACCAGGTTACGTCCGTCCAGATCCCCGCACAGAATCACATCTAACCACGGCGCCTCAAGGTAAGGAAGAAAATGGGCTTTGATTGCTTTTTCAAATGTTTGAAAAGACTTTTGAGCTGCTGTTTTGTTGTTACTGCTGCATATTCAGCGACTTGAGGAATAAAACCTTTTAACAACACCTTCCCGTGGCCTTTTCTACAGCTGAAAAAAACCCAATGAATTTGCCATTTCATGTTACATTATGCTGGAGACAAAAGAACATCTAGCTTCCACCTCTTTGTTTCATGTCTCTTTCTTCTCATTGTTGATCAAAAAAATCCATTAAGTTGAAAATCTCAGGCCCTCCACACTCTGGAGGTTTGAGAGAAATATCACGGATTGATGCATGTTGGCACTTTCAGACCTTGATAATTCAAAGTGCAGAAAACGAGAGAGAAACGAGTGCTGCTGCAGGAAGCCTGGGCGCCGGTGGAAAGTGAGAGATGACAGGGAGTGTAGGACCTGACCCTGTGGCACAGAACCACGTCTGACTTATCTCGCTGGAGCAACGCAGACGACGCAGATCAGCTACTTAATCACTCCTCTTACACATCACAGTAAGCCTATTAGCTTCTTGAAATACGACATCCTGCCTGGAATGTGAGGCGGCGAAGACAAGCCGGAGAGTCTGTGTGAGCTTGATTAATTCACGCTCCGAGCATCGCAAACCTGTGAGGCTCTCGGTGTGTCGGAAAGTTCCTACAGTATGTAGAAATGTGCCAAACACATTTCGCATGTCGTCTTCACCTCTGTTCAGGTTCTGCTTCCACTGACCTATATTGAAACCCAGCCTCTGGAGTACAGCGTTCCAGACGACAGGGACTCTATTCCAACGGTAATTCATGATGTACAAGTTGTTCAGGAGCTGAAAATGTTTCGACGGTCTGTTAGTTCCTGATGTTGTGGCTCTCGCCTCACATCGTTCAATCTGAGCCGAGCCCCTCGCTGTGGAGTTTGCATGTTCCCTCTGAACATGAGCAGGCTTTCTCCAGCGGGTCCAGAGAAGGCCCTCACCAGTCTGAGCGTGGGCGCCGCTCTCACCTCACCAGCTGGAACCCGACTTCACTCTCCCACCTGAACCGCTCGGAGCCGGCAGAGGACAGAGGAGTGTGTTTGTCCGTAGCCTGGATTCAATCAGCTGAGTCTTCAGAGGACACGTTTCCCCGGTGGAGACATGTCCTCAGCGGCTCCAAACGTCCTTCATCTGCTGACCGGATGCTTCCTGTGTTGTGACTCTTCTTAGTTCTGAGACGGTTAGTTTAATCATTAGTCCGTGATTCCAGCCGTGGAGCAGAGCTACAGTTACCCAGAGAGTCTACCTTCCATAACAGCCAATCACAGAGAGGAACCAGAGCATCCGGTCCTCCACACAGCCTCAGGTCAACCATCCATGTCGGTAACTCAGAGACGACGCCAGAAAGTACCACATTAAGTGCTGCTGATGAAAAGAAAATGATGAGCTAGTGGTCAATGATCGAAGCACAGAATCCTGCGGACCGCAACAAGGAACGTCCGTCATGAAAATCTTTCTGTTTGTTGCCGCCTCTACGCACAGTTGTTAAGCTGTGACCATCTGCAAACCGAGGTGAATCCTGCTCGGCTGCTCGGCTGCTCGGCTGCTGGCGCTCTGCAGCGCGGCGCTTCAGAAACACAAGCTGGGAGGTTATTTCACAGGGTTACCTTCCGCCAGCGGTGGAATCTGCTCTGTAACGTCCAGACCGACCCGACACCAAGACTTCATCTGTTAGAAAATCAACAAATCGCTTCAATGTTGATTTGATGTTGAGATTCTATTTGGAACATGAAGGGAATCTGAAGAATCCTGGAAATCATTCTGACGTCCTGTTTCCCTTGTACTTTAGAGCTCTACTGCTGAATTTCTTCATTAGAGATCAACCCCGATCACTTCAACCCTGAAACGTGGGTGTCAAAAAAAAAAACGCTGTTTTTTTTACACTGCGTGAGAATTCCAATCGATTCAAATGACAGAAATAAAACCTTCATGGTTGAGGTTTTTTTAATTGACATTCTGATTAAAAAATATTTGTGTTATATTTCTGCCCGCTCAGAGACCTACAGATAAAGAGATTCATTAAAACCAGAGCAACGAAAATCTGACATTGTGAATAATGAAACCAATTTTAAAGAAACACTCCTTTCTTAGAAGGTCTGCTGCAATTGAATGCCTCCATATCTCAGAAACAGAAGCTGATAAATGAGGCACGTGTGCTGTTTGGTCTATTTTAACAACGTGAATCCAGTAGGTCACACAAAATGATCTGGAATCATTTCAAACATTTTGCTTATTGACAAACTGAAGATTTTATTTGATCAGACAATATTTACCAATTATCAACAATGACTACAATATATAGTGACTAAATGACACCAACGCTGATCTCAGTAAAAATACCTCCCAGACAGGGAGCATCCAGTCTGCAGCGGTGAAAACAGACTCTTCTCACCTTCACTCGCTCACTGAGAAAACACCACCGTTCACAGCGTAACCTTTAACATCAAAGACAGGAAACACTCAGCATGTGTCTCCGATGTAATCAGAAACTCGCGTTTCTGACCTGGACGATAAAATTCCAGTCAGAGCAAACAGCTGCAGCAGGGAAGCCGAAGGAGCTAGAGATGCGCGGATGGCTCATTTTTCCATCCAACCGCTTCTTAAACTCTCCATCCGCCCGCCATCCGCCCGCACCAAAGATTTTTTTATCAATTTTCAAAACCGAACCCGCCCGCTATCCGCAGAATAGTGTTTTGGCTATTAAAATGTTGCTTGTCTTTATTTGAGTGCTTCAACCGCAAACCGCCCGAATGGAATTAAAATCTTAATTTTTTGACACGTCATCCACCCGATCCGGGGCTCGGCGGGCGCAACCGCAATCCGCGCATCTCTAGAAGGAGCACAATGAGGATTACATGAGAGACTCGGGAAACCTGGACCCCAAACCCATCCGAGGACAGGCTCAGCCCCCCCCCCCCCCCCCCCCCCCCCCAAACCGATCAGAGGGAAGGCTTACCCCCCCCCCCCCCCAAACCCATCAGAGGACAGGCTCAGCCCACCAAACCGATCAGAGGGAAGGCTCAGCCCCCCCCCCCCCAAACTGATCAGAGGGAAGCCTCAGCCCCCCCCAAACAGATCAGAGGACAGGCTTGGCGTCCATACAGATGATCACATGCAAACAGAGGCAGGAAGAGATGCAGGAAGAGCTGCAGGAAGAGCTGCGGCCCCCTCCCACTGGAAAGCAGCTGCTCAGGCCCGGGATCAGAAGGGATCGGGGATCAGTCCGGATCGAGGACCAGACCAGACCAGATCAGCTCCGTGTCACGCTGAGGGCAGCAGCGACCTGTAAGACACAAACACAGCAGACGACAGTCGTGGATCGGAGGGCGGGGCGGCGCCAGCAGCTCCAGCTGTGATTGGCTGCCAGCCTGTTCCCAGCTGTTCTGAGAGTCTGCGTCTGGAGGACTGTCCCTTTCTTTAGTGAATTATTAATTGTAAGAGACCAATTTGTCCTCTTTATTCTGAAAGTGTCACAGGTTGTGGGAAGTAATTTATGATTGGTGGTCAGTGGAGAGCGTTTTAATTAATGCCAGGCCAGGGTTCACAGAGCGGGAGATGGAAGTGGTTCATTAATCACCGGCCAGCGGACTACAGCGCTCCCCCGAAGGCCACAGCGCCTCACTTTGATCAGACTCACACTTAACCGTTGTCCAGCAGGAAACATGCAAGTCAATTACATGGTACGAGCCAAGAGACTGGAGGAAGCAGTTTGATCTGAGACAGGCTGATCTAATCCACGGTCTGACCTGAAAGCAAGACAAACTGGTCTGTCCAGACCACACCGACCCCCCAGCAGGGAGCCTTTCCTGAAGCCTCTCCAGGTTATTTCTGCTAAATGATGGTGGAGGTTGGATGGGCTGTCTGGGATGTGTTGGCAGATCTAATAATGGCATGTGACAGCTGTCTGTTCTGTCCTTCCTGTTCTGGTGAAGTTGTATTTGTGCTCTGTCAGAGCTGAGCGGTGAGGAGACGACCATCACTCCTGGTCAGAATGCATCCTGGGAGGAGATGGTAAAGAGAAGAGAGGGGCTGGTTCACAGCAGGACGGCGTTCAGCTGAGCTCCTCCAACAAACAGAGATGCTTTTGAACAGCTCGTTTTGAATAAACGCTGCGGTGGGTCATCCCTGTATACCGTGAGGAAACTATGGAAGAGACAAGGAAGTGGAGCCACCGATGGTGGAATCGCCTCAGTGACCTGCTTTGAGTTAGGCCTTTGTTTCTCGTCTTCCTTTGGGAAGACATGCTTTCATTATTGCCTTATTTGCTATAATATGAGGGCGGACCCAAATGAAACCGGAATTTGGTTGTAACTTTTTATTTCTGACATTTCAAAATAAAACACCACCGTCGCCTTCAAAATAATCTCCATCCGAAATTAATGCAGCGCTCCAGCCGTGTCTCCCACTTCACCAATGTGTCGTCAGACCCGTGCGTAATTGTGTCATTCAGGGCCGGCTGCGATTTGTCTGTCCCCTCCTCCACATCTGCAAACCGCTGTCCCTTCAGCTGCTTCTTCAACCTGGGAACAAGAAAAAGTCCCTGGAGGCTTCATCTGGAGAATCAGGCGGATGGGAGAGGAGATTCATCTCATTCTCCTCCAGAAACAGCGTGAGGCGCAGCGCCGTGTCCGCTGGCGCTCTGTGGTGGTGGATCAACCGGCTCCACTCCGCCACGACACTCTGCTTCCTCCTCACATCCTCACGGAGCGTCTGAGGACTTCCTGTAGTAGTCCTGGTTTACAGTCTGACCTGGAGGGACGGACTCGCTGTGGACGAGACCCTGGACAGCCAGGAAGCAGCTCAGCATTGTTTTCACGCTGAGCGGACCTGACGCGCCGACATCTGGCCCTTCTCAGACCCCCGGACCACTCCTGGACCTGAGTCTTCCCCAGAGCAGCATCCTGTAGGCTTGCTGCAACAAGCTGAGTGTTTCTGCTGCTGGTTTTTCCCACCAAAAGCAGAATCTAATGTTTGCGCTGCTCTGGCTTCCCCGTCAATGTCGCCATTTGGGAAAAAATCGCAGACCGCCGCTGCACTCTGTTACTATAAATAGCGCCTGACAGGCTTCAGTGTCACTCTGGGAGCTCAGCTTTTCCACAGATGTGCACGAGGCTTACCTGCAGCACATCTGATGGCCAGAAGTCCAAACTCATTATTATTAGTATTTTATGACCAAATTCTTGTTTCTTTTGGGTACCCCCTCGTAACTGACAAGAAAATGTAATTTGATTGAAATCGAGTTCAGGTCATTCATGGAGGAGAAGAAAATAAACAGAAGAAAGCAGACAGTGACCAATGTTTGTGTTCAGTAAGTGCTGAAGGAATGCTGACTAATAGTCCACGTCTGAGAAACGTTTAGGGATACGTTTCATCTTAAAAGCCGTCAACAGCTCATCAGGACAGTGATGCATATGCTGTGTTCAGTAAACAGCAGAAGATGTGGAAAAGCCGGAGACCTCTGCGTGGAACACACCACTGAGCTTTACGCAGAGAAGAAGCCTCTTCCAGAAAGGACGCGGCGGTCTGAAGCGATCAGGCTCATCGCTGTGCAAGACATTCAGAGCAGCAGTCTGCAAACTGATCCACACCGGAAGCTGCAGGTCTTCACCGACAGAAGTCATGACTGGGAGGGAGGGAAGTTTTCCTGCTGCGCTGCTCATCTCCAGACCGGGGCTGAGCAGTCAGAACCAGGTTGAACAGCGTCTGGTTCTGCCACAGAGCCGCTGAGCTGCTCCAGGTCTCTGCCGCTGGAGTCCGGAGGCGATCAGGTGTGTATTTCAGTTCTGTTCTAATCCCCCAGACTGATGAGGAGATAGTCCTGGTGTGTGTTATCGGGTGGGCCAGATGCACGGCTGTTTCGCCGGATGTGGACGTGAGGACACACACACCAGGTGAGCTCCAGCGGTGTGGTCGCCTCTGCATTTTCATTGGTTTACATAGAAACAGAGTTCACCTCCCTGTGGTTTCAACAGACGCCAGCAGCCGCTTTTAAAGACGGATTTCCCTCAAAGTCAAGCTGTTTCTCATGAAGCATTCCAGATTCTTCTGACTGTAAGTAAAACACTTCACTTGTTGTGGAGGATGCTCTGAGATGACGGTCCAGAACGCTGATACCGACTCTGAGACGTGACACTCCACAGCCTTTATAACAAGAGAGCGCCAACCAGGCAGTGTGTGTTCCACCCTGTACACTGACATGTGTGAAGTATTCCAGTGTGATCATTAGCCTCTGATCTGATGTGGTCTGAGTCAGTGGCAGCGGCTGGAGCTGCTGCTCAGGTCGACCTCACACACACTTCTTTACCTCTTTCTACCGGCCAATCACACACTTCCAGATCATCAGGCAGCGTCTCATCTTTATCACCTCGATCACTGCTGCTGGGAGCCACACACTCACACACACACACACACACACACACACACACACACACACACACACACACACACACACAACTCAGAAATGGGAGCATAAGACAAATTAACAATCTGAATTAAGAACTGTTGAGTTTCTAAATGGAAATGCTTCGTCACTGGACTCATGAAAGTTGGCAGATGATGGCAGATGAACACACTCTGGCTTCCTTTCAGCAGTGGGGGTCTTCAGAGCGGCTCCAGCTCTGTTCCAGACCTCCTGTGTCTCAGTCTCCTGTCCGACCCTCCAGACCAGCTCTGCAGACTGGGCTCCATGTTTCAACCTTCTTCTTCTTCCTGGTGGAATTCTGGCAAGACTCCAACTGTTATTGATTGTTATCTGTCCAGTGCAAGATGAACCTCTGACCAACTGGGCTCACACCAGAGGGTATAGATCCTCCCAGAGAGTACTGATGCTCCCAGAGAGTACTGATCCTCCCAGAGAGTACTGATCCTACCAGAGAGTACTGATCCTCCCAGAGAGTACTGATCCTACCAGAGGGTATAGATCTTCCCAGAGAGTACTGATCCTCCCAGAGAGTATAGATCCTCCCAGAGAGTATAGATCCTACCAGAGAGTATAGATCCTCCCAGAGAGTATAGATCCTCCCAGAGAGTATAGATCCTACCAGAGAGTACTGATCCTACCAGAGAGTATAGATCCTACCAGAGAGTACTGATCCTACCAGAGAGTATAGATCCTCCCAGAGAGTATAGATCCTACCAGAGAGTATAGATCCTCCCAGAGAGTACTGATCCTCCCAGAGAGTACTGATCCTACCAGAGAGTACTGATCCTACCAGAGAGTATAGATCCTACCGGAGAGTATAGATCCTACCAGAGAGTACTGATCCTACCAGAGAGTATAGATCCTACCACAGAGTACTGATCCTACTAGAGAGTACTGATCCTACCAGAGAGTATAGATCCTACCACAGAGTACTGATCCTACCAGAGAGTATAGATCCTACCGGAGAGTATAGATCCTACCAGAGAGTACTGATCCTACCAGAGAGTATAGATCCTACCACAGAGTACTGATCCTACTAGAGAGTACTGATCCTACCAGAGAGTATAGATCCTACCACAGAGTACTGATCCTACCAGAGAGTATAGATCCTACCGGAGAGTATAGATCCTACCACAGAGTACTGATCCTACTAGAGAGTACTGATCCTACCAGAGAGTATAGATCCTACCACAGAGTACTGATCCTACTAGAGAGTACTGATCCTACCAGAGAGTATAGATCCTACCACAGAGTACTGATCCTACCAGAGAGTATAGATCCTACCGGAGAGTATAGATCCTACCACAGAGTACTGATCCTACTAGAGAGTACTGATCCTACCAGAGAGTATAGATCCTACCACAGAGTACTGATCCTACCAGAGAGTATAGATCCTACCAGAGAGTACTGATCCTACCAGAGAGTATAGATCCTACCAGAGAGTACTGATCCTACCAGAGAGTATAGATCCTCCCAGAGAGTATAGATCCTACCAGAGAGTATAGATCCTCCCAGAGAGTATAGATCCTACCACAGAGTACTGATCCTACTAGAGAGTACTGATCCTACCAGAGAGTATAGATCCTACCAGAGAGTATAGATCCTACCAGAGAGTACTGATCCTACCAGAGAGTACTGATCCTACCAGAGAGTACTGATCCTCCCAGAGAGTACTGATCCTACCAGAGAGTACTGATCCTACCAGAGAGTATAGATCCTACCACAGAGTACTGATCCTACCAGAGAGTATAGATCCTACCGGAGAGTATAGATCCTACCAGAGAGTACTGATCCTACCAGAGAGTATAGATCCTACCACAGAGTACTGATCCTACTAGAGAGTACTGATCCTACCAGAGAGTATAGATCCTACCACAGAGTACTGATCCTACCAGAGAGTATAGATCCTACCGGAGAGTATAGATCCTACCAGAGAGTACTGATCCTACCGAGAGTACTGATCCTACCAGAGAGTACTGATCCTACCAGAGAGTACTGATCCTACCGAGAGTACTGATCCTACCAGAGAGTACTGATCCTACCAGAGAGTACTGATCCTACCAGAGAGTGTTGCTTATACCAGAATTTGTTGCATGGTGCTGCAGAATGGTGTGGAAGTCATTGCGGTCCAGGGTTCCTCTCACCTGTGAAGGTCTTTTCTCTCTTAGATCACTTCAATCACTGTACATAAACTGTACATAAACACTGACCAGTCCGGACAGCCTGCAGCTGGTCCAGAATGCAGCTGCTTGTCTCCTTTAGGGACTAAGGACCAGGAGAACATGCAGTAGCTCCGGGGCTTTCCTCACTTCACTGGCTTCCGGTGGGTTCAGGATTGATTTTAAGACTCTTTCATTTGTTTTAAGTTGCTTATCGGACTGGCCCCAGATTATCTATCTGACCTTGTTCAGGTCCAGCAACCCTGTCGAGCTCTGAGGTCTTTGGTTATTGTTCTGTTTCATTGACTATCTGGAATATGTGTTTGTTTTGTACCGTAAAGCAGTTTGGCTGGCAATCTACCTTTTTAAATGTGCTATGTAAATAAAACTGACATTGACATCGTGTTCTCAGCTGTAAAAGCAGATATAATCACATCACATCCTCATTTTGTGTGGAACCGAAGTCATAACGACACAGAGGAATATCTTTCTGAGTGGAGCTTTTGCTCTCCTGTCAGACGACATTGACTCATTTTATACCAGACGACAAACCTAATGCAGCACATCCTTACTGACTGAAAGCGTTTTGTCTTTCTGTTCCTTTAATGTATTTGTGTGAAGACAATTAAATTCAATATTAGTAGGCCAAATGCCTAAAAACACACACACACTTAAACACACTCAAGCAAACACACAACACTATAAAAGATATCACTACAGCACTTTTAAACTTCTATTTAGCTGAACTGCATTTTATATAGATTCTCTGGGGAGAGTGGTGAAGATAACCAAACTGAGGTCAGAAGGAAACAAAATGAGAGACATCAACACTGAGAGAAAACATGGAAACTGGGTTTGAAAGTAAAGCACCGACTTTTTACAAGCTCTTTCAAACAAGCTGGACGAAGAGCAAAGCGTCCATCATGAGGAAAAACAGGTGGTGAAAACTCCTGTCAGCGCTCCAGACAGACCACATGCTAATGATGCTAATAAACCACCTGCCACACAGATCCGATTGGAAAGCCAGCCCTCTGACCTCCATGGTGAGAGGCTGGTCTGTCATTCTGTCCATCAGCGGCCGCCGCCGCCGCCGCCAGCGCTCAGCCAATCACTGAAGAGGACACGGGAAAGGTGAGCGTGAGGACGGAACGAGAGCCGAGAGCCGTCCGGAGAGGCAGAGCGATTAGAGGACGATGAGCTTCGACAGCGGTGTGGACACCGTCCCTCCATGACGGGACCCCAGGGGCCCATCGGAGCGCCGATTGGAGCCCCTCACCTCACCGACCCGTCCTGGGAGCTGGAGGGAGGCCAGCTGGACCAGCTGACTGACAGCTGCCTCACAGCCAATGGGAGTGTGTCACCAAGACAGGAGGCAGGGAGCACCTCGCACACACACACACACACACACACACACACACACACACACACACACACACACACACACACACACACACACACACACACACACACACACACACACACTTCAGTGTGACGACAGCCTCTGCTCCTCAGCAGGCGCTGCTGTGTGTAGCTTGATGCAGGGAAGTGGTTCAGAGCAGGTTCAGAAACACTCCAGTGAAGAACCTCCAGCTCACCTCATGCTTCTCACGCTGTTTCAAACAATCCAAAACACTCGTGAAATGACGATGAGCTCAATATCAGAGAGAGCAGTTAATCAGCTGATCCAGCGTCAGCTCTGTGGACACATTTTCCTACAATAAGAGTTCTGAAAGTGAAGCTTCATCCCAGACACGCCCAGATACGGGGGGCTGCTGGCCGGGGCTCCGGTCAGCAGACAAAACACCACAGACAGTCCACAAACTATTCTGAACGAGTTAAAAGAACTTTTGTACGGACTACTTCAGGACACTGCGTCTTGCCGGCGGGTCTACTGTCCGAGCCTCGGTGCCGTGGCTGGTTCTGAACCAGGCTTCATAGCAGGCAGCCACTCTGCCGTCTTCCTGGTACCGCGGACCGCCACCCAGTCCTTTAGAGGCTCGCAGGACTTACTTTCACCTCTGCCAACAAAGACGGTTCACAGTGAGGTTTGCCACATGCACGTCTGGCCACAGGTCTGTCTGCTTGTATTTGTTGAATAAACAGCGTCGCAAAGTGTCTGTAGCAAAAGAGAAATGTTAACAGCGTCCAATGGAAATTAAACAGAGTGCAACACTCTTGAAGAGTAATCCCGGAACAATAAGAACTCAGATCCGGGGCTCAGCGCCGGCCGAGATATGAGGGAAGCCCTGGTGCTTCTCAAACCCTGTTGCTTTGTTGTGTTGGATCTAGAGTTTCTCACCAGACGCTCAGATTCATTATGTCTGGTCTCGTTCTGAGTCAGTTCGTCAGACGTGCGGAGCCCCGGTGAGGCTGGAGACCTGGACCAGCTGCTGGGCTGGTCTGACATGTTTGAAACTGTCAGTTCACATCACTTTGAACACTGTTTGATAAAGTAAAACACTATTAACCTTAACGTTGATTCAAACGTATTTGTCTGTTTGATTGGAAGACGTCGACCAGCTGTCTCTTCAGATGCACAGTTCATCTCCTAGAATGCAAAAACGACATTGTGGGTGTATTTATTGGTGCATTCAGCCCTTTCAGAACCTCCCAGCCTCTCAGATCTGTTTGCTGGATGTTCGTTCTCTCAGGGTTAAACTGGGATCTGACCTGAGTTCCAGCAGCCTGCAGGAGAAGAGCCCATCTCCCAGAGCGAGCGGCCGGCTGGAGCCAGGTCTCCAGAGGAGTCAGAGGAGCCAGGTCTCCAGAGGAGCCAGGCCTCCAGGCCTCCAGAGGAGCCAGGCCTCCAGAGGAGCCAGGCCTCCAGAGGAGCCAGGCCTCCAGAGGAGCCAGGCCTCCAGGCCTCCAGAGGAGCCAGGCCTCCAGAGGAACCAGGTCTCCAGAGGAGCCAGGCCTCCAGAGGAGCCAGGCCTCCAGAGGAGCCAGGCCTCCAGGCCTCCAGAGGAGCCAGGCCTCCAGAGGAACCAGGTCTCCAGAGGAGCCAGGCCTCCAGAGGAGCAAGGCCTCCAGAGGAGCAAGGCCTCCAGGCCTCCAGAGGAGCCAGGCCTCCAGAGGAACCAGGTCTCCAGAGGAGCCAGGCCTCCAGAGGAGCCAGGTCTCCAGAGGAGCCAGGCCTCCAGAGGAGCCAGGTCTCCAGGCCTCCAGCTGTCCTCATTCCGGCCTCCTGCTGTCTGCTGCCAGAGTTTATACCAGAAATCCGCGGCGCTCTGTCCTCATGCGGACAGTCGAGGGTGGATTCCCGGCTCCTCTCCTCTGACACTCCTCTGTTCCTCTGTTCCTCCTTCGAATCTTCTTCACCTCCCCTCCTCCGTCTCCAGCCGTTCTACCTGTGCACCTGTTCTCCGGCTTCAACAGGCAGCCTGTCGATCAGTTTGAGCTCTGCTGCCACCTACTGACGGGAGGACCAAGTGCTGGAGGTTCCAGTCCAGGAGATCTGGTTTCTTCCCAGCTGGAAACGCACTAAGTCTGAAAACCGCCGCTTGGTGGGTGTGAAACTTTTAGAGGCTGTCTTCAGGGCAGTGCGGAGCGTCTACCAACGCTGCTGTGCGCCACCAGAGGATCCAGCTCACAGCAAAATATCACAAATTAAAATAGACATGAAGACTACGTCATGAATGAAATAAAACTGAGTGACACTAAATTCATGACATAATATGTACCATTTAAAAAAGAATTAAAAACAGCCACAGGTACGTTTTGAAGTTTGGCTCCACTGCAGTACTTCCATGTGAAAGACGGTTCACTGCCTGTGAGTAAATGACAATGAAAGTACACCGTTCCACTCAGTGACACTCATCCAAAGAGCTTTTTGATGCCTTAAAACTCAGTAACGTCATGTTCATGGAATTCTCCTGTAGGGCTCTGGGGAGAGACGGAACCCGGGTCGGCTCTCCTAGTAACACCGACCGCTAAATATTCAACAGCGAGTTGAGAAGAAACACCAGCGGTCAAACCCCACCAACATCAGCACCCAGCGATGTGAGCGGTCACTGAGAGAGGGAGCTGCCGCTCCGGTTCATCCACACCCACGATTTAGAGGTTTCAGTCTGGCCCGGATCAATGCGGGCTCATTGGGTGGGTTGGCAGCGTCCTGCCCCATTTCCACAACACACCGTGCCGGAGCACCAAGCTAATAGTGCATATCCATCACAGACAGAACCAGGAGCATGGCACAGCCATCGATTATCAGTCAGCATCAGGATGAATAGCGTCTCTGCAATGAAGCAGGGGGCAGTGTGGGAGGTGGAGGAGGGGGGGGGGGACCTCAGAACTTCACCATTACCTTCACTGTGTGACAATTAAACTCAAGAACACACCTTCACACTGTGGGATATTCAGGTCAAGCACACTGAAGCGGCCTCCGGCCTGCGGTGGTGCTGCTCCGTGGCAGTGGTTTGGCCTTTGGCCCCCAAACAGGCGTCTGTTGCTCATTTCACAACCCTGAATCAGGAAAGTAACAACGTGCATGTCTTCCACATGCAGGCAGACCGTTCTCCTGTCGTTAAAAACACCAGTGACATGATGGACCACAAGTGTTCAGAGCACCAGAGGGAAACCAGTGGAGACCGGGACATTTCAGTGTGGTCGGGCTGTGGCGAGATCCCGCCAGATTAAGTCATGAGGATGTTTCTCGTTTCAGTGGGGCAGGATTCAGAGGCCAATCAGACTGTGAGCACACAGCTAACAGAGCGGACACCTTGCTAAATGTGGACAACACAGCAAATTCCAGTCTGAGCGGACAGGAAAACGGACAAAATACGAAAATACAGTCAAAATACAGTTTTTCAGTCCTGCAGAAGCTCCTGATGGTTCTTGGTTTAATAAAGCTTCATCTTCTGGTGTTGCGTTTCTTTACAGAGCATCAGAGAGTGCAGCTCTGCGCTCGGTGTCTTCTTCTTTGATTACAGCGCCACCTAAAGGTCTGGCATATGAACTACATAGTTTTGACTGGTTTTCATGATGCAGACACATTCAATCCCCAAATCATCCCGATTCCAGAAGAAATATTTCTTTGCGTTTATTTACATTTGAACAAAAGGTGGCCTGTCCAGAATTATTTACACCCTCCCGCCCTTCTCAATAATAATAGAAAAGTCATTCATTCTTTATCTAGACCCGCTGGGTCCTTCTCAGGGTTGGGGGGCTGGAGCCGATCCCGGCTGCCACCCTGGACAGGTCTGTCTGTCTCCGGACTGACACATAGGGACAGACCACCTTTCACTCTCACATTCACACCTCGGGTCAGTTCAGAGTCACCAATTAGCCTGACAGGCAGGTTTTTGGACCGTCGGACGAAGCCGGAGTGCAGAGGGAACCCATGCACACATGGGGAGAGAACATGCAAACTCCACACAGAAAGGCCCGGGGCCCTAGCCGGTATTTGAACCCAGGACCGTCACCACCGTGCGGCCCAATAGAAAAGCTGTCATCTGCATGTAGACAGAGGGAGACAGGGAATACGTCACTCGAGGCAGCAGAGGCGTCGCAGCCATGTCTGAAGTTCGCTACCAACCAGAGCCACAGATAACCGCTGCAGGCTGTTGTGAAGTTCACCTGGTTCAATCTATGAGACTGAAGACGATTCAGAATACTCTCAGGTTAAGACCATTTTACACAGGTGGCGTTACGGCAGCAGGAGCTACAAGCAGAGAAATATGGCCATAGATATGACTACTAGCATTAGCCTCCATTGTAAAAAATGGCTGTTTGTCCACTGGGTGTATTTTACTTGTGGCTTGACGCCCTGCATCTTCAAGAGAGTCGCAAGTGGTCCGACGGCGGCTGTGTTTTCTCAGCATACGGCGGCCAACACACCAAGGATGGGAAGAAAGTTGACGACTAGTAAAGCCACTGACATCCTGATGCCGCTCCTTCAAAATAAAAATCCCCCTTGCGCTCCACAACACACATTTATCTGGTGGGGAGAGGAAACCTTTGGCGCAGAGCTCTGGATTCACTGGGATCCAGTGGAAATACAGCCGTTCGGTAGAATACAGAGTCCGATGTGTGTAAACGTGGCCTGTTTCTGAGTGAACGGTGAAACCGCCGAGCTGCACGTGATCCGGAGGAAATGATCAAATAGAGCTGAGGGTGAAGAGGACCAACCATGAGACACGATCTTCGACAAAGTCAAAGACTTTGATTCCGACTCAGATTTCTTCATTTAGTATGGAGACGATCTGATGCTCTGTAAAGACGAACAACGCTGTTTCATTATTCCTGCGAGCAGAGGTGGTGAACGAAGGACTTCACGCCTGAGCTCAAGATGTTCAGAGCAGGTGAAAGAAAGAATTTACAGCTTTGTCTTTAAATATGCTACAAAAGTAAACACAGTTCATGTGTACGTTGCATTGGTTTTCTTATGTTGGTTCAGATCAGCAGTCCCATCACCGGGTTGGTGAAAGACCGTCGTTTAAAGTTGTTTAAAAGTCGTCAGTGTTCAGGAGTTCATCAGAGGATCCTACCGGCATCAGTAATACTGTACTCTGAAGGTGTCAGCATGTCAGTTCTGGGCTCACGTCTCTGATCTGGAGGTTAGAGTCAGACAGGATGAAGCTGAAGGTGATGAAGCTCCTCAGACTCAGCTGAGAGGACGTCTCTGGCCGCCGAGTCCCCCGGCGTCACGGACGTCCTGCCGGCTCAGGACTGGTTTCACACACACTCTCAGAGCGACGCTCACTCCACCTGTTCAGGTAATAAGCCAGCTTTAGGTAATCTGGCCTGACGCTGGCAGCGGAGCCGAGGAGTGTTTGCTGGCGTTCTGCAGCTGAGGGAAGGATGGCGTTCTGATTTGATTGGGGATTAAAGGTCACGAGGCTGCATTTAAAGGCTGCTGCTAAACTTTTGGCTAATCACCGGCGCACAGCTGCGAGCTGGAGGAGTCTCGGGCGCCCTCGGATCACCGTTGTCACACTGTGTTGTCTCCCACTCGGCGGTGACAGAGCCCCCCCCCCGCCCGGCCCATAATCCCCTTCAGCCAAGTTGGGAGTAAGCTGACGGCACAGAAAAAGATAAATACGGATTTTCATTTTTTACTCTGCAATGAAAAACTGCATGGCGCTCGCGCTCACTCCGCTGCACCTTCCTCCAGCAGTTTCACTGGAATTAACCATAATGCACCAAAACTTTCTGCTCCAGTCTGAGGAAGTCCAGAGCGCTGCCGTCCGCCCGGACGGAGCGGGCAGACAGTCCTCCGAACCGGAGAAGCTCTCATTTGGAGAGCAGAGATTGAGGACGTCAGTGACAAATGCCCTGCATTAACTGTGTTGTTTATTTTTCCCCAGGAAGAAGTGAAATAACCCTATTAAATCAAGTAGTCACTTAGCCATTAATCTCAATGCAGCTGACTAGTCCCTCAAAGCTAATGGGGTTTAGAATTTGCATGAGGCGAGTTTACCCACAAAGCTTTGCCTAAGAGGATTGCTGTTCAGACAGAGAGCTTATTGTCACACTTGTTCATAGACATGGATTAACGATAGCAGACCCAAAGAACTCCACTAACTGTGGCAGCGACTCACAACTTCCTGTTCGCTGGCTCAGATCCGAGCTTCACTCGGTCTGCAGCGGCGGCAGCGTCCGTACAGGCGGCGGTCTGAATCCCCCACAATCCCGTCCTGCGGCGCGGTGCCGGGGGAACCAGGCAGGTGAAGCCGAACAGCAGCACAACCAGCCCAGGACCGGATCTGCTCTCTGCGGCTGGATATTTATTTCCTGTCATATCGCGGCGGCGCCGGAGCGCTCCTGGTTCCAGCTTTGTGTTGTCAACTTAGCTTTTTTTTTCCTTCACGCCATTTGAATAAGCCTCTTTCAGGGAGAACGTGTCTGCAGTGTTTCATCGTGACTAAAGCAGCTTTGGAGGCTAAATATAACACCAATCCACTGCATTACTTCTTTAATATTCATACGTGGGGAAAGGTGCCGTGGTGATAGCGCGTTGAGGATTCAGAGTGAAGCACCGAAACTTTCAGGATCACAGCATGGAGGACCGCTCCGCCCTCCTGCTGTCTGCCGCCGGCCGCCAACACACTTCTGAAATATCCATACTTCTGAGGACAAGAGCCTCTGCTCCCCAAAATCCAGATATCAGAACATCCTGACGATCGGAGGGCTTCATTACAGCCAGACATGACCAGAGCTGCTGTCTGGGTGGCACAAGCCCTCCTCCTCTTCATCCTCCTGCTCCTCCTCCTCCGCCTCCTGTTCTTCCTCCTCCTCCTCCTCCTCCAGCAGGTCCTTGTTTCTACATGTGACGTTGGCTCTTCGCTAGATAGATCAGAAACAAACTGGAGGAACGTCTCTGAGATCAAAGCAGTTTGTAACCATTCAGATGGTTGGAATTTGAATTGGATTGGATTGGATTGGATTGGATTGGATTGGATTGGATTGGATTGGATTGGATTGGATTGGTGGAAATGTTCCTAAAGTGTCGGCGTAGTATCACGTGAACACGCCGGATGAAGCAGGAATCCTTCAGCCGGCGGCCCAGCACATGGCGTCCAGCACGGTGAGGCCAGTGCCTCCACTCGGCGTCATCTGAGCGTCACTGTGAAGAAGATGTAAGTGAAGTCCTGCAGGAGCAAGTGTCAGGCGGTTATTGCATTATTTAGAGCGCCATAAAGAGCCGGCCTATTGACGTGAGAGCAGGAGCGGCTCCGCCGTTATTTCTGTCATTGTCGCCTCATTAAACTGATGTATGGCGCGTCCTCCTCCTCTCTCCGGCTCCTCCGTTGTTGTTGTCAAACATTTTATTTGCTCTGTCTGGCTGCATGTCTGATCATTAAAGCTGAGTGTGTTGGGATGGTATTGTTACACAGTCCCAGTCTGACCATCAAACACAGGGTCAGTCCACGCATCGATCGGCTGGGAATCATTGGAAAAAAAGATTAAAGCTGAATACTGCAGGTCAATAAGGCCTCACATACAAAGATACTGCAATTAACACACACACACACACACACACACACACACACACACACACACACACACACACACACACACACACACACCCAGGCAGATGTGGAGCTCGGTATCGGTGCAGCAGACTGATCCTCTGATGTGACTCTGAAGCTGCGACCTGCTTCAGATTTTATCGGTCGGCCTCCATGAAGCCACAGAGCTGAAGCTGAGGAGTTCTAGAAGCTCGCTCAGTGAACACACCTCTTTAATCACCTGCTCACAGCCACTTATTCCTCTCACTTTCAAAACTGCATTTTCTGCCGTTAATCCTGCTGAGCTTGAATCCGCCGTCGCTCCGCTGCTGAGGACACCTGTCCTCACTGAGACGTCCGTCAGCAGTCGGCTGGACCTGCTCCCTCACTCATTCATGTTCTGCCTCAGCGTGAGAAACCAGGCTCATCCGGTCCGGCTGGAAGAAGATCAGCTGATGATCGTGTTCCTGTGGACCTCTGTCCTCTTCAATGGAAGGCTTTCCTGCTCAGATTAAAAACTGGAAACAGGAACTTTATATGTTAAAACTGCATCTCCAGAAATAAAACAGAGCTGCTAATTACTCTGGCTGATTGCTTAATGTGAGTTGTTCGTCTTCCAATTGCATAAAATGAAACTTTGAAGAAGAAGTGGTTAAACTGGCAGTAACGGTTTGGTCTCTTCGTGTTTCTCTCGTCTTTCGGGCTGCAGCTGGTTCCGCCGGGACTGACGTCAGCCGTCTTCTCTGGTTTCCTCAGTGAACCGTCGTCTTCACTCCTGTGATGAAAACCTGCTGCAGCCTCGATTCACCTGCTGCAGCCTCACAGCAAGCAGAGCCTGTTCCCCAGGTTCCCCAGGTTCCCCAGGTTCTCTGGGTTCTCTGGGTTCCGATGTTTCATGGTGGGTGTTGGGGGGATGCTTGCGCTTAAAGCTTAATAATGTTCATTGGAGTGTTTGACGACTGCCCCGACCCGACCCCCCAGGAGGGGGCAGTCGTCAGGTTTGATACGGGGGTCCAGGGATCGCTTCTAATAGACTGCAGCGTCTGAATCGTGTTGGCTCAGCGCAGCAGGAAGTCCCGCGGGTTCAAACCCAGAGCCTCACACAGAGCAGCCATGACAGCTCTCCACTGCCGCACACACAGCCCAGCTGTGACGGCCACCTCGTTAGTGTGTGTGTGTGTGTGTGTGTGTGTGTGTGTGTGTGTGAGCAGTTTGGGCTGGTAGTTGATTGGTGGGCTCATCGCGACCTCTGACCTGCAGAACCACACCTCCATGACCTGCAGAGCGGCAGCATACTGAGAAATAAAGCAGTTCAATCAGTTCAAGCAGGACGAGGGGCAGTTTGGCTCTTTGGGAGACCTTCACTGATGTGTGGAATTATGCTTCCAGCATCTATCTAAAAGCTGAGATGATTTTTCTCTTTAAATGATCAGTGGTTTGTCACCCTAACAGTGCATGATGGGAGGCGGGTGACCACATGTTGAAAATCCAGGAGGAGGACGCCACACAGCGCCTCCTAGAGACGGACGGAAACTCACCAAGGCACTGACGAACGGCAGAGTCGCTTCATAAAGCACACACTCATTTACAATGCTCCCTTTTCTGCCTGAGGGAAATTTTGCGATGATGTAAAATAGAAATATAAAAATCAATGAATCTAAACACATAACACATAAATCTATATCATATTACAGAAACAAAGCAAGACGTCAGGAACAAAAAGACAGTGGCGAATAAAACAGGAGAATAAATCATGAAGACATTTCAGATCAAAATAATAAAACCGCATTTAGAGCAGTGGACTTTGTGCTTTTCCCATATTGGCATTAGTTGTCTCGATCAGAGACGTGAACACATCATGCTGTTCTGGGGAGAGACTCACTCCATGGACCCAAGACAGAAATTAAACATTTCCACTGCGGAGGAAGAACTTCACTGCTTCACTTCAACATTCATCTGGAACTCATTTCAACTTCATCACTGTTCAAAATGTGGGACAAAGTCTATAAAAACAAGTAAACTTTACCTAATGTTTTTCACACACATCAACCAAACAGACGTTTTCTTCTGTGGTTCTTTAGAAACAAAGTGAAAGGAGAGGTCTTCCATTCCCGTTTCATTTGGACGAACATAAAAAAAGAAACAATGGCTCAAAATTAGTGAAAGAGAAAATGAAAGGCTGAATATTCTTCTGTTTTCCTTCAGTCTTGGAGGCTGTTTGGGGCAACACTGCAAAGGATTATGGGACGTTGCTTCCAGGGTGCTTCCAGCTCCGTGGTGTCCTGCATGCACATGGCAAAGGTTCCTCCCCCATTTCAGGGTCCAATGAAGATGTTTAAGAGCTCAATGAGCTGAGTGTGTTGAGGTTCCTGAGTGTGTTGAGGTTCCTGGGTTCTGGATTGTGTTCTGGGTCCTGGGTTCGTGAGTGTGTTGAGGTTCCTGAGTGTGTTGAGGTTCCTGGGTTCCGGATTGTGTTCTGGGTCCTGGGTTCCTGAGTGTGTTGCAGTTCCTGAGTGTGTTGAGGTTGCTGGGCTTGTCGCTGTGTTCAGGCGTGCTGAGCAGTGTGAGGTTGTTTCTTCGGCCCCCTGCTGGCCTGACAGTGATGCTGCAGCTCCGGAGCTCAGACAGAGTCGCTGTGACGCTCTGTCCAACAGGGGGCGCTGCAGCTCTCAGAAGACTATTGATTATGGCTGCTTTCAAGGAGTTTAACTGTCACTGCAGCTTCAGGAACTGTCTGCAGTCTGAGCGTGGAACTGGCAACCAGCCAGACCGACAGCTGGCTCAAAGTGATGAATCCAAGGTCTGCAGTTTTACACACTTTTACTGTCTCCTCTATTCTTGAACAGCTGGAGCCCCGCCTAACCACGACGGAAACCACGGCTGTCTTTACAAACAATTTGAATCTCTGGAAGGAGGTGATTCATGGAAGAGGCGCTCTAACCTCAGTCCAGCAGGGAGCCATGCAGGCTGCAACTGGCCCACCTCCCTGGGTCTGGAGCAGGTTTACCGAGACAGTGAGCAGAGCTGACAGGACTGAAGCTTTCCCACAGAACTGCCACTGGCTGTCCGGTGCTGCCATGAGGACCCAAGGCAGGGATCAAACCATCCATCCATCCATCCATTTTCTACCGCTTATCCGGGGCCGGGTCGCGGGGGCAGCAGTCTCAGCAGGGATGCCCAGACTTCCTGTCCCCAGACTCTTCCTCCAGCTCCTCTGGGAGGATCCCAAGGCGTTCCCAGGCCAGCCGAGAGACATAGTCTCTCCAGCGTGTCCTGGGTCTTCCCCGGGGTCTCCTCCCAGTGGGACATGCCCGGAACACCTCCCTAGGGAGGCGTCCAGGAGGCATCCTAAACAGATGTCCGAGCCACCTCAGCTGGTTCCTCTGGATGTGGAGGAGTAGCGGCTCTACTCCGAGCTCCTCCTGGTGACTGAGCTCCTCCCCCTGTAAGGGAGTCCAGCCACCCTACGGAAGAAACTCATTTCGGCCGCTTGTATCCGGGATCTTGTCCTTTCGGTCATGACCCAAAGCTCATGACCATAGGTGAGGGTGGGAACGTGGACTGACCTATAAATCGAGAGCTTCGCCTTTCAGCTCAGCTCCTTCTTCACCACAACGGACCGATACAACGACTGCATCGCTGCAGACGCTGCACCGATCCGCCTGTCAATCTCACCTCCATCCGTCCCCCACTCGTGAACAAGACCCCAAGATACTTAAACTCCTCCACGTGGGCCAGAGTCTCTCCATGCGACCTGGAGGGGGCAAGCCACCTTGTTCCGGTCGAGGACCATGGCCTCGGATTTGGAGGTGCTGATCCTCATCCCTGCCGCTTCACACTCGGCTGCGAACCGCCCCAGTGCATGATGGTCTGGGTTCAATGAAGCCAACAGGACAACATCATCTGCAAAAAGCAGAGATGAAATCCTGTGGTTCCCACACTGGACCCCCTCCGGCCCCTGGCTGCACCTAGAAATTCTGTCCATAAAGATTATAAACAGAACCGGTGACAAAGGGCAGCCCTGCCGGAGTCCAACATGCACCGGGAACAGGTCCGACTTACTGCCGGCAATGCGGACCAGACTCCTGCTCCGGTCATACAGAGACCGGACGGCCCTTAACAAGAGCCGTATTCCCAGAGCCCCCCCACTAGACACCACGAGGGACGCGGTCGAACGCCTTCTCCAAGTCCACAAAACACATGTGGACTGGTTGGGCGAACTCCTCTCCAGGACCCTGGTATAGACTTTCCCAGGGAGGCTGAGGAGTGTGATCCCCTATAGTTGGAGCACACCCCCCGGTCCCCCTTTTTAAACAGGGGGACCACCACCCCGGTCTGCCAAACCGTGTCACCTGTTAGCACTGCGGAGAGGTTTAACAGATGAGAGTCAGAGTTCTCTCCATCATGCTCTGCATTCTGACAGCTTCCAAACTAAATCAGCCAGCGTCTGCTGTGGGACAGCTGAGGCGCTGAGGCCAGTGGAGTGGACTCACCACCAGGGATTTGCAGGTTTGATTCCCACTGTGGACCAGTCACCAGTCTGGATCCCATCAGCCCCCTGGGGTGCCACAGCCTGACCCCCGACCTCATCCTGAACATATGGTGGGTGAGATATCATAGGAATGAAGAGATGAATGAAGCACGATGAGATGAACTGAGTTTCTAGTTGTGTCACTGGGTTGAACATGATCCTGGTCCTGGTTTACTTTCTCTGGAGAACTGTTCACCCAACTGCTCAAGCCTCACCGCTTGATCTTTTTCAAACTCAAATCTTGACATTTAAATATTAGTTTAGAATGAGTCAGCTTTGTGTAAATGGACTCACTGCCTAATAAATCCCTAAGACGTGTGCAGCTTTGTCTGTCAGTGGTCTTAATGTACTGGCTGATGGAGTATTTGTGCTGTCTAAACGGACTCAAACCCTATCGCTGGTGGTTCAGGTGAGGTTCTTCAGGCGAACCTCTCTCAGATAGAGCCTGCTCTGTTCGTTGCACACAGTCTGAGTCCGTCCTGGACATGAGCGTCTGTCCACTTCCTGAAAGACTTGGTCCCACCGGTCAGTGGATCCACTCGTCTGCCTCAGCGCTGTGCTCGTTCGCTCAGAGAGACTAAACGGACGGAGGGAGGCCGGGCTGCGGCGTCTCTGCATGAGGAGTGAACACCCTCCAGTTCTGCCTTTTATCAGCATGGCAGGAAATTCCATCATGATACTGCAAATGTTTTAAATGTCAAGATTAACACAGAAGACTGCAGCATGCTGTCCTGCTTCCTCTGATTACACTACTCTCTTTGGCTTCCTGAATGATTGGTTGGATCTTAACAGGCCCTTTTCACTTCAGACCTTTACAAATTTCATCAGTAATTAAGATTTTAACAGCTGAATGGACGTGACCTCGCACAAATCTCAGCTATTGAATGTTTATTCAGTCAGAAACAATGACGCATGCTCTAAAGTGTTCCTGTCTTTGTTACATTCATCAGACCTCTCATCTGCAAGCTTGTTTTATTAGTTTACACTTGAGTAAAACGGTCCGGTGTGACGAGTTTCCCTTGAAATGACAGAAACAGTAAAAGCTGTGTGTCCTTCAGTCGGGTGGGCCGAATGTTCCAATTATGGTGGCAGGAGTGAAAATTATTTCATTTAGTTTCCTTCTTCCTCTAATATTTGTTTGTCTTTGAAAAGTCTTGAAATATTTTTCCTGTCTGGTTTGAATTCCCTCTGATGTTCTTTTAGTCTTGTTTGAAGCACAGAGTCGGTCCTGAGAGACCCGGTGGAGGGATGAAGAGCTGAGCTGAGCCGGGAAGCGGCCACACGAAGGATGAATGATGTGTTCCATCTGAAAATATATTATTATTGAATTTTATATAGAGCGTTAAAGCTAGGGTCGACGATCTTGGAAAACTAGCATGTAGCACGAATGCAGCATCTCCCAAGGCTCCGCCCAGCTCCCACCCCATTGGAGGAGCTCCTGTTGGGACCAAACGCACTGGACACGGAAGCGCCGCGCACGCGGGAGCGCCACGCGCACAGAGTTTGTGATCGCCTCCAATGTTATGAACCTTTCTGACTGCTGCACACAACGCGCAGAGGAGCGCAGCGCGCCGCTCCGCTTCCTTCTATTTTTCACGCGAGCCGCGAGCGGCGAGAGCGCCTTGGCATCGCGCTCTGAACCAGGGCCAGTGCACGCCATTGAAATGTACGTGCAGGGGGCTGGTAGAACGGCGAAGGGATTTGATTGGTTCCTGAAGAGTGGTCCGCGCCTTCCGATTGGTCGGAGTTTTTACTGTCCTTTGGCCGCTACTGTTGTCAGATTTTTTCCGCACCTTTTTCCGTCCACATAATGAATTGACTTCTCCAGGGGGAAGGAGCATTTCACTCAGTATGACAAGAAGTGCTTTTGGACAACATCGTCTACCCGAGCTTTAAAGTTTTCATGATGAGGGGGCGTGGCTACTTGATTGACAGGTGTGCTCTGGAATGATTGACAGATCCTTCCAGGCTTTCAGCAGGTTTACATTAAGGAGCTGACATTAAAATTAAGTTCTCTTATAATTATTTTCCACAGTGACTCAGCTTGTTGACTGGTTTTAGTTAGTTGTTGATTCATTGTGACCGTGACTAGTTCCTGGATTAACTGCTCAAAAAGTCAGGATTCTGTTATCCTGTTTTTTCTGCATTCATAGTATTAACAGTAAATATGATGTGTTGTGTTCACCAAAACAAATAACTTTTTTCTCAGGAGTTGTGTTTTGAACATGAAGTTTAGAAAACTTTAAGCAGCAGCGGGTTTGGTTCTCCTGGCTCCCGTCGGTTCTGCTTGGTTCTGGATCCAGCAGCTTTGTCCCTCAGTATCCGGCCTCGGGCTCGGGGCTTCGCTCGCTAACCACAGCCGAGCCGCAGCGTCACGGCTTGGGTCGGGAATCCACCGGCTGGAGGGCGGCGCTTCCCTGCATGAACCCTGAAGAGAGCCAAGATACTGCTAGCTGGCGGCACGGAGCGGCGGCGGATGTTCCCGGTGCTGTTTGGGGAGCTGGTCAAACGAATCAACACTGCAGACATTAAGGGGTAAATGATATGAAATGATATGAAACACCATGGAAGCAGTTTAGGGCAGAACATCACATGATCACACAGCACCACAGTGCTCAGTCAGCCCCGCCCCTTGTCGCTCTCTGGCCCCGCCCCCTCGCTGTATTTTTTTCGTCTCTGTATCCAAAATTCCAACATGTCTGCCTCCGAGGAGCCTCATCTTAAGATAATAGAAACAAACGGGTGACGTCACGAATGCGCCGTCCACTTTTTTTGGCAGTGGTAACGACTGAACACGCTGAACTCCTCTGAATGATGTGGAAACAGCTGCTGCTTCTGATGGAAAACGAAGCTTCTGGTCCACTTCTGTCTGTGACTGCATGGAGGTTTTCTCTGAGATGACGGGTGTGTCTCTTCACTCCAGCTGCAGCCTGGGTCTTGGCTGGGAGTGCTGCTGTAGCTGCAGGGTGCTGCTGGCAGCGAGACGCGGCGCGGCGGTCTCTGCGGAGGCCTTCGGTCTGCAGCTCCGAGCCGATCCGGACTCCGAGACGTCGATAGAGCTTCGAACGGGAGTAAACAATGACGCGGGGAGTCGCCTTTCTTCCCGCCGCTGTAGCCGCCGGCGCCCAGACACTTGAGCGTCGGCTGCCGACCGCCGAGCTTCACGGCGGGCCGGTCGCCACGGGAGCATCGATCCAACCTGCCGTTTCATGAATAGAACACTTTGGGTGTATGGATTTCCATTTTCCTCCCTCCAGAGGAGACGTGGCGGCCGCCGCCTTGTGCAAGCAGAGCATCTCGTATTGAACGTCAAGTAAGAGTAAAACAATGTTTGTGGAGAAGCTTCTTCAGCTGTGAGGAATATGAGGCTATAATTAGCCGAGCAGCTGCTTTAGTGGTTTTCCGCTCACTTCGCTCTGCTTCACGCCGCCGTTACAGCCTAACTCCACACTTTGAAACGCTGCACATCAGTCATCTCCAGCTTTACTTTTGTAGTTATTTGTAATTAAAGTTGAAAAAAGAAGTCTTCAGTGCCTCCTTCAGGTTCTATTTAAATCTACTTTTTCTTCAGCTGCACACCTGGAGATACACACTCCGGCCACCCTGCCTGCCTGTCTGCAGCGTTCAGGCCTGAAGCCTGATCTTCATCTGATCAGTCGCAGCTCTCCACAACCGGAGTGTGAAACCTGTGGCTCGTGGACCAGAACTGGCCCAGTAGGGACTGTCAAATGAAGTTTATTCTGGAAAACAATACTTTTTCTAAAAGTACCTGCAGTTTTTGAAGTTTCCACTACAGGTGAGATGCTCTCTGATGATTCTTATCTGGACTGCAGTTCACATTTTAAACACTTGGTGTCGACGTCTTTTATTTCATAAAGCCTTTGTGTGTGTGTGTGTGCGTGCGTGTGTGTATGTGTGTGTGTGTGTGTGTGTGTGTGTGTGTGTGTGTGTGTGTGTGTGTGAAGATGACCATAGAAAACAGTGTTTCTAATCACTTTTACAGTAATAAAATCTGCGTGTGTCACTTTTAAATAGTGACGATAAGAAAAACTGGAAACAGGAAACCAGGTTTTGGACAGTTTCCTGTTTTGTGGAAATCAACAGAAAATATATGAGGAACAGCTTTAAGAAAATAGGACTGGTGTGAGCTGACAGAAAGGGGGGGGGGTGGGGGGTAAATTCCCCTAATTCCTCAACAAGAACAGTGACTGAAGAGTTTCTGAATCAAACGGCCAAAAGTCTGAGCCATGAAAATGACTTTAAAGCGATACTTCAACATTTTGGTAAATTGGCCCGTTTAGCGCAATTCATTAGTCATTTCGAACAGTATACTTACTTTTTTTGTGAGGGCGAGCTGTTGTTTATTCAGAGTTGAGTCGGGGAAGGTTTTCAGGACGGACACAATGGAAGTGGATGGTATTTTGGTTCCCCCTCGTCAAACTCATCAAATACACAATCCAACAACCCCAAAACACTTTGGTGGGCAAATTATAACCCGCACATTCACTACGCTGTGAAATATTAATGCAAAATTACGAGATTGAGTTGTTTATGCGAAAATTGCTAAGACGGAACTTCTTGTCTAGTGATTTCAAAAGAAAAAGTAGTTCCTAGTATTTGCTTCAGTGTCGTAACGCTACAATATTATTTGTTGGTGTTCCACAGCGTAGTGAATGTGCGGATTATAATTTGCCCACCAAAGTGTTTTGGGGTTGTTGGATTGTGTATTTGATGAGTTTGACGAGGGGGAACCAAAATACCATCCACTTCCATTGTGTCCGTCCCGAAAACCTTCCCCGACTCACCTCTGAATAAACAACAGCTCGCCCTCACAAAAAAAGTAAGTATACTGTTCGAAATGACTAAATAATTGCGCTAAATGGGCCAATTTGCCAAAATGTTGAAGTATCCCTTTAATGCTTCCGGTGAAGACAGGACGTCTGCTGGAGTAAACATGATGTCCTACGATGGAGACGCGTCCCTGCAGTCCCGGCCGGCTGGTTTCCAGTCCCTTCTATTCAGCTCTGATTGTAACTTCACATCATACACACACCAGGAAACACAAGACACACCTTCCAGCATCACACTGCAGCATGGGAAACCCTGGAGGAGCAGGCTCAGCATTACCACTGCACACACACACACACACACACACACACACACACACACACACACACACACACACGCACAGCTGTGATGGCTGCAGAGCTCACCACTGTGTTACAGTTTTCTATGATTGCATAAACACTAAAAACAACAGAATCACATAACTATCAATACCTTCCACTCAAGGAGCAAAACACAGGACCAGAGTTTCACCACTATAAACACAAAGGCAGACTCACACTTTTTGCAGAACACACAGTCATTTTCAGAACACTAAACACACCTGTATACGTTAGACACAGACGTATATCAAGACGTCACTTCATTGAAATTCCACAGCACTGATGGACAAATGACCACAGCCATGAGCCGCTCGGTGAAACCCCCACATCAGGAGTGAAACACAGGACTGCTTTACTGTAGACACACCGACCAGGTTTGAGCTCTATGAAAATGCAGCAGGGGAGAAACATGATCGGCCGCCGGGCTGTAACTACCGTAATGTCCCAGAGCAACGTGGGGTAACGTCAGCCTTTGAGCAGCCGTTTCCCTGAAGGGGGTCCTCCACCGGCAGGCCAACATGACCCTTACAGCACATCACATGATCGGATGTTTGGACAGACTGCACAGCCTCCTCCCAGGAAATAACCGGACGCTCCAGATCCACATGGTCCTCTGGGACAACGTGTCCTTCCTCCACTCTGCTCTGGTCCAGAACTGGTTTCAGCACCACCCACTGTTACAGTCCTGGACCTTCCTCCACACTCCCCATTTCTAAACCCCATCCAGGAGTCTTTCTGGGCACGGCGGAGGAGAGTTTCTGACCTCTGACCTCCGGCTCCAGACTCAGACGCCTCATCCAGGCCAGGGAAGAGGCTTGTGACCAAACTGACGCTGCAGCTGCGAGGAAGGATCCGTCGTTCAGGACGGTTCTTGTGATGTAGATGAAACTCTCTGGCCAGATCCAGCTAGGCCAAGAGATGTTTAGTATTTCATTTATTTTACCCAGATTTCTTTTTGTTTTCTTCATTTTCTTTACACATTGTTAACCTGTACTGGTAGTACAGTATTTTTATTTGTCTATTTTGTGGCTTTACAGAGTTGTGATTTGTTTTCTTGTGACTGTTGACTGAATGTGGTTCTATGGAAACATTAAATCATAATTTCAGAAGTCTGCAGCATTGATCTTGTGATGTGTTTGAATTTACTATGTTGTTTATTTGCTCTTTCTCTCCTTCACTGCAGTGATCTACTCACTGAGAGGTCCAGAGGGAGAACTGCCACAAGTGTTTCAGGTTAAACACAGCAGTGTGTGACTGGTTCCAACAGAACTCAGCCTGATGACATGTGTTTCATATGGTAGCATAGTGTGGTTTTTATAAAGGTGTGTATAGTTTTTACAACAGTGTTTCCTTTTGCACTGGATGTGAAGTGTTTTCCATATTGTGTGTGTGGTTGTGCTAACTGTGTGTAGTGTTTTGAAATTCCGGGCCTGTTTTCAAAATCGTGTTTAAGCAATTGTAAAAAAAACTGTAAACATGGTAAAAATGAGTGGCTGAATCCTCCATCCTTCTCTATGCTGCTGAGTTCAGACTGGTCTGCAGCGACACGCCTCTCCACCGCGCTGCTGCACAGCCACAGGCGCTGCTGCTTAACGTCCACTGACAGAGAAACTCCACTGAATTCCTCCTGAGGAGGAAGCAGAGAGAAAGCATCTGGAGCAGAACTCAGCGTCACTCTGACGACACGCTCAGCCGCCGAGGAGTGTGTGTCCCCGCATTTAATGACAGAACTGGGACACAAATGTCAGGCCGTGTGTGTGTGTCTGTGTGTGTGTGTGTGTGTGTGTGTGTCTTTATTAGTATTTGTTATTTACAATGCGGTGTTTAGATGAAGGGCGCTCTGGGAAATGTCAGCGGCGGCGTGGATGAAGCTGCTGGCTTTAATAAAAAGCTTGAGTCCAGTGTTCTTCCTCCTTCATCAACCAATCCAGACCGAGCAGGAGGCGCACGTGTGTGTGTGTGTGTGTGTGTGTGTGTGTGTGCGCGTGTGTGTGTGCGTCAGGCCTTACCTTCGTCTCATTTTCGTGCTGAAACGGCGATGATGATGATGAGGATGGTGAGGACGACGGCTCCAGCCACCAGCAGGTAGCACTTCCTCTTCCTCAGCTGCCTCTGTGGAGAGGAGAGCAGCGTGAGGGGTGTGTGTGTGTGTGTGTGTGTGTGTGTGTGTGTGTGTGGTGATCTTCCAGGCAGACTTTAATCACCCGGACTCGGCTTCTCCTGCTCAGTCTGACAGAAAGAGAGACGGCCGAGCAGCAACAGGCAGGATTCTCTCTTCAGGCCGTCAGGACGAAGGAAACGGCGCCGCGCCAAACGACTGATTACTTCCTTGGAGCTTATTTATGGAACGCACTTCTTTGCAACTATAATGAAGACTAATTAAAATGATGCAATGAGCTTCGGTGGAAAACCATGAGAATGATGACGTGTGCAGATATTTCAAATGAAATGCAGCCAACCTGCACAGTGATGATGATGATGATGATGCTAATAATGATAATAATAATAATAATAATAATAATAATAATAATAACAACATTAATATTAATGACAGACGCAGAAACCCATGTCGCCATGAACCGCAGCTTGTGAGTCCCTCAGCTGGTTGAAGCTGCTGAGTCGGCTCACACTGACACACTGTGGTTCTTATGAGAGGAAGTAAAACTCATTTATTGCTTTCTTTTTAAATTATATCCGTGACCCTGTTGATTCAAGGCAAACTGCTGCAGGGGAGAGCGCGGAGAACAGTCCAAAACTCAAAATGTCAATTCACTTTAATTCACTTCTAATTCTGTAGCACTAAATACAACCCGGCTCTCCCACAGAAGTTTAATAAAGAACCAACAAGGCCACACTGGAGACACTGGAAAAGAAAAACTCCCCTTTAACAGGAAGAAACCAGAACCAGGACCAGAACCAGGACCAGAACCAGAACCAGGCTCAGAGGAGACGTTCTGGTTGGAAGTAAAAACCTGCAGGTTTGTTGAAACCTGTTGTGATCTAAATGTTGACGGCGGCGCTGCGTCAGCCATCAGTCGCTCTCCACTCTCCGTTCTCCGCCTTTCGAAAGTCTCCTGGAGTCCAGACAGCACCGCCTCCACGGTCTTAGCTTTGCATTTGTTTTCAGCCTGTTTTGGGATTTTTGTATCAGCAGTTCATCACTGAGCGCTTCAGATTAAACTTCTTTGAGTTAAAGCTTTTCACTCAGCTTGAATCTTGTTTCAGTGTCTGAAACTTCAAAATCAGGGAAAGGATCAGATTTAGCTCCCAAAACCTATTTTTGAAGGTTTTAATGACTCAATATGTTGAATAATGGAAATGCCTCATTTTAATCATTCTGTAATTAGAGAATTTTCAGGTTTTTTTTGTTTGTTTTTTTTACTGTAAATCACGTAATGGTTCATTAACTAGATCATCTAGAAAGTGCTTCCATTTGCTGGGCTGTTATATTTTACAGATTTATCATTTGAATTCTGTGTTTTTCTATTTTTATTTTCAGAATTTGTATAATTGACATAAAAAAAAAAATCACCAGAAGCTGTTTTTTCCATCGTTGATGTCTGAGCTGCTGGCGTCATTCTATGAATGAGTGAACGCTGTGAAACCAGCAGCTGCTGAGAATGGAGGCTGAGGGCTTCGGCTGCAGAGGGGTTTCTGATTTGAGCTGCAGCTCGACACGAGGACTTCTCCGCTTGTAAAGAGCAGCAGAAATCTGTGCAGAGAGGGTTTGGCGGATATTTAAATATTTCCTCTGCTCCTTGTCTCCTCAGGCGGCGGCGATGTGTTGGAGCAGAGAATCTATGTTGTTTTGAAATGCTTTTTCTGCCGTTTTCTCGCAGCCTGTTTTGTGCTACAAAGGCAGCGAGAGCAGCGCGTTCGACCAGAGCGAGGCTGGAGTCTTTAAATCCTGACGCGCTTCAAAGCACGGAGAGAGCAATTCATCTTCTTATCTGAGACTCAAAACAGGCTTTCTGTGAGGAAGAGAGGGAGAGGGGGAGCGGGAGAGCCAGAGAAAAAATGCTGTCGAGTAATTTTCCGTTTAAACGTTCCACTCCACAACAATTTGCATAAGCAGCCCTGCGTCTGTGATAAGAAGATTGGTAATTTTCAAAGGCTCTGTGGGGATTGAGAATTAAAAGCCTTTCTCCGCTATCTCCCCTCTTGCAGCTGGCCACCACAGATTCCCCAGCTTCTCTCACGCATTTCCTCCTAAACTACGCCTTATAAACTTTCTGCGGCAGCCTCTCCTTCCTGCTCGCTCTGACAGCTCTCCCAACCCGTTCCCCGGCTCGCCCTGCTCTTCCCGGCGCTGCTCTTATTTGGGGAGAACAAGAAAATAAATCAGGTGCAGGAACGAAAAGGGCTTAGCGGGACAAAGGGACCCATGCAGTATTTTCAAAGCAGAATTTCCCAGATTGCTGCCAGGCAGGACAGGAGGCTCAGAGCGGAGCGAGGCTCTTATCACCGCCGCAGAAAGGCTCGGCGGCGGCGGCGGCGGCGGCGCACCGGGGCTCATGCGTGGAGGACGGCGCTCCATTCACTGCAGGTGTCTGATATGGCGCAATAGGTCCTCTTTAAACGTCATTATTTGTGTTAATGAACATCGATTTCCATGCTGATATTCCAATAAAGCGTTTTGTCAGAAGGAAAGCAGCACAGGGACCCACCGTCCACCACATGAGACAAGCTCTCCCTGTAAACTGGTCCAACCAGGGGACAACCACAGGACAACCAGGGGACAACCAGAGGACAACCAGAGGACAACCAGGGGACAACCAGGGGACAACCACAGGACAACCACAGGACAACCACAGGACAACCAGCGGCCTGGTTCCGGTCCGTCTACTGGACCGGGTTCATGTCCAGTCTGGGTCTGATCTGGAGTCAGCTTCTAAACTGGTGTAAAACAGACAAAAAAGGAAAACTGAAGGATATAATGAAAACTTACTAAATGATGCAAATCATAAATAAACCTACTAAAATAACTAAAACTTCCCAAACATTAATGGACTTAATTTTTGTAAATAAGCCTGAAAGAATAATAAAAACATATAACCTAATTACTGGAATTGCCGACCATAACCTGATACTTGTAGCAAGAAAACTAAATAAAATAGATTTAAACATCAAGAAAAGGACAATTCTAATATATCCTTTATACCTTACAAAGCCCTCCCTCTTTTAGAAAAAGACATAAATCAAACAAATTGGAATAACATAATTAGAAATAAATCATGTGAACAAGCATGCAGCGACTTGACAATGACTCTGCAAAGTACCTTACAAAAATACAAAAAATTAGAAAACTAACTCAAACATGGAGTCTACCATGGTTTAATGGGGAACTCTGGAATCTAAAGAAGAGAAAAAAAATCTCTCAAAACTGGATTATCAACTGACCGCTTAGTTTTTAAAATGTTAAGAAATAATGTGACGGCAAAAATTAGAACGGCCAATTCTTAATTTAATTAAAGAAGCCAAAGGAAATAGCAGATTACTGTGGAGGAATACAGACAAACTTCTTGGTAAATGTCAGAACCGTTGTGATATTCAGTTAAAAGTAAATGGTGAAATCCATGAAGACAGTGCTGCTGTGGAAATACGTTTTAATGAATATTTTATTAATTCAGTACAAGAACTCACAGACTCATTTCTAGTATTGCCCCCTTTAGAGCCACCCCGATTTGACGAATCTGGTTTATTTAATCTGAAGCCCATAGATGAAGAACAAATTTATAGAGTTATTAATAATCTAAACTATAGTAAGGCAAAAGATGTCTATGGGATGGATAGCTCGTTTTTAAAAACGCATAAAGAAACCTTTTGCCCACAAAAATAATTAATCAATATGCGACAGTACATTCCCTAAAAAACTGAAAACTAGCATAATCACGCCTGCTCATAAATCAGGTGACAAACAGAAGGTTAGCAATTACCGCCCCGTTACTATCCTACCCACAATCTCAAAAATCTATGAAGAAGTTAGAGCACAGCAGCTGACTGAACATCTTAATAGACATACACGTTTGAGCCCGATACAGTTTGGTTTCAGAGGTGGATACTCTACAGAAGCTGCCTGTTGCCACTTTATCGAGGAAATTAAATCTAGCCTCGATAAAGGAGGAGTGGTGGGGGCGGTATTCCTCGACCTCCGCAAGGCTTTTGACACGGTCAGCCATGACATACTCCTGCACAAGCTGACCAACTTCCAGCTCTCCAATCAAACTATAAACTGGATCAAGTCGTACCTCAGTGACAGATAAAGTGTAAGGATTAAAAACATCTCTTCTTCACTTAAAAACTGCACAACGGGAGTACCGCAGGGCTCCATCTTGGGGCCCTTGCTTTTCAGCCTCTATATCAATGATCTCCCCTCTGTCTGCACTGCAAATGTCATCATGTACGCAGACGACACTGTAGTATTTGTCCATGGCAAAAATGAAATGGATGTGGCAACCAAGTTAACAGAGCAGATGCAGGGGGTGTCTGACCGGCTGTGTCAAAACTGGTTAACATTAAATACTGACAAAACAGTCGTTATGTACTTTACAAAGTTAAACACTTAAATATTCCAAATATTTTTATTGATGGTAAAAAAATCAAACATGTAGATGAATTTACATATTTAGGTGTGACCTTGGCCCAAAATCTAACTTTTAAAAAACATATAATGAAACTTCGAAATACTCTAAAGTTCAGCTTGTCAGATTTTAGGTACATACGGGGATCTTTGACCACTGAGGCTTCCCATCTCTACCTAAACTCCATGATCTTGTGTTTTCTATATTGTATATCGAGTTGGTCACAGGGTTGTGGTACTGCTCTGAGACCTCTTGAATCAATGTATAAATATGCGCTTAAGATCCACGATAGAAAACCCAGGCATTACCATCATAGCTCTATTCTAACTAAATATCAAATTTTGAAATTTGAAAATCAAATATTCTACTCAAATGTATGCCTTCTTTTCAAAATAGTTAAAGGTCTCGCAGCACCTCCACTGAGAACATTTGTAGCCCTGTGTTCTGAAAAAATGAGCCGAACAACTCGATCTTCAACCAGAGGAGAATGCAGCGTTCCTAAGTGTGAAACTGTGTTTGCTCGATCGGCCTTCTCTGTAACTTCAATCAATCGGTGGAACTCACTACCAACTGAGATTCTTACGTGTGTCAAAGCTGGACTGGAGGAGCAGACCTAAACCAGGACAAGGTTTCCTTTTTCATCTTGTAAAGAAAAACAGCAAGTGGTCGAGTTCACAGGTTTCTGGCAGTGTTATAATTTAATGGGCTCCTCTTGTTCTTCATGAATTTCTCTGATGGTGGGTCGCTGAAAGCAGACCCCATGTCAGGGGTCTGCAAGCTGCACAAGCAGCTGAACACCGAGTTAAATTCTTCTGGAACCACAAAAACATCACAACACAACACAACACGTCATAACATAACAACACAACAACACGAAGAAAGGAAAACTTTGAAACTTTACTATATTTACCTAAACTGTGGTTTATGTCGCAGCTATAAAATGTAAGAACGACAGTTAATAGGAATTAGTCACTACATCTCCTCTATAGTGACTCTACATCTCCTCTATAGTGACTCTCTGGGACACCTGTCAATGAGCCCATGCAAGTGTGCGAGACCGGCCCTAGAGGGGGGCGCTGCCAAGTCTTCCTCTGCACCACTTCCTGGGACAAAGTCAAGTCTCTTCCTGTTTTATTGTGACTCACCTGTCTTGTCGTTTCTGCCTGCTGTGCTTCTGTGTGTCTGATGAGTTTGTGTTTCTCCTCGGTGTATATTAACTTTTCGGTGTCTGCCCGGTGCCTTGCCGTGACTCTCCTGGACTGTCCAGCTCATCCCCTCATGTTTGTCCTGGTTACCACTCGCTTACGGACTGTTTGCCCTCCTGACCTGCCTAATAATTCTCCTCCAGACACCTCCGCCTGCTTCAGGATAAACTGAATAAACTCTTTCAGCTTTAACTCTCTGTGTGAGTTTGCTTCTGGGTCCAGCCACTACTCATGACAATATGAACACATGAACTGGAGATTTAACACTGTCACCGCTCAGGAATATCAAATGAAAGAGAAAAGAGTCTTTCACTAAAGCAGAGGACTCAGCAGTGTGCTCATGGTGGAGGCACTTCCATTAAAGCTGGATATCCAGACTGAAAGAGATTGTAGTTTAGAGCAGAACATTCTGAGGGCAGAATCTTGATCCCAGCAGTTTAACTCCTGAATAATGTGTTCATGTCACACTGTGTTTTCCAGGTTTGCTGAATCACCTCACTTTAAAATGAAGAATTATTGAAAATGAAACCTTGAATTGACTTTAATGGGAGGGAATCAATACAGTGGAGTCACAAAGTAGGATGTCCTTGAGTCACAAGAACAAATGTGTTCTTAAACACAGCGCTTAGCTAAATAAACCGCTAGAAATATACCATGTGGTCCTGCATAACACCAGGAAACACTAAGAATCATTCAAACTTGACAGATTGAAATCTCTGTGGAAGACGTGTTATACTGTCAGGAATGAAGAAAGGAAGCACAGCCAGTGAGCACAGTGGGAAGATGTTTGAAATTACCGTATTGGCCCGATTATCGGACTACAACACGACCCCTATTTTCAAATATCATTTTGTGAAAATAAAAATATGTTGACGACAATAAGGTTACTCACAAAAAACGTTTTTGTTGTACAATTATTCTAGGAAAACTCAACAGAGATACCATTTCATGTGATTTAAGACCACGAAATATTACTGCAGTATTAAATAAAAACTAGATTCTCTTTCTCGAGATCTGAGGCTGTGACTCCGTGAAGAAGCAACAAATAAAAACCTCAAAGGTTCAATAACTGCATTAATGATATAAATAACTTTATAAACATCAAATTCAAGTTCTAATCAACTTCATGAGCATCAATAATTCAGTCTAATATATCTTGGCAGTAGTTTGTTGACTCTGCTGCGTTGAACCTTCAGTTTAAACTTCTCCTCTGCTGTTTGCTGTCTTGTCCAGCGTTCCAGCTCCTTCGGTCACCTTCCTCCACTTTTCATCAGAAACTGTGATGCTCCATTTGCTTCCTGGTCACCGGTACTTTGGCTCCATCTAGCGGCGTGGATGTGTAATGACAATCTAGTCCTCGATTATAGTACCGCCCCATTTTGGAGAATACAGTCAAAAAAAAAAAAAAAAAATGTTCGGGCCATCACGGTACTCATCACAGACCAAACCCTGGCCCACCCTCTGACCAGAAGACTTCACAGCCTCTCCATCGCGGACTGAATGGGAACCACGGCGGAAAACAAACAGTCATGTAGGAGCTTCAGTGTGGATCTGGAATACTCTGAAGGCTTCAGTTCTGCTTTAAAAGAATCCTTTGATGCAGCCAGTCACTGCACTGCCTGGGTCTGCTGGACCAAGCCGTCTGTCCTGTCCTCTCGCCATTCCTGTTCATCTTGTGGGTTTTTCATTTCGTGTTTCTGAGGCCTTTGGCCTTTAACCTCGCCTGGTGAAACTGTCTCTGTCTCTGGCCTCTGCTGAAGGTTTCCTCCCGTTGAAAACTGCTCTCGGCTTTATTCAAGGCTCTCTGTACTTTATTAGAAAGTAAAGCGTCAAGACAGCTTTATCATTGATGTTAGATGAATAAAACTCAGATTCTGTTTGACCGAGTCTCTTGAACCCAAATTTTAATCTGAATAGAAAACACACATAGCAATGTTCAAAACTGAGAAATTTCTCCATTTCATGACAAATTCTTTGTTCGTTCTGAATTAATCACACATGAAATGGAAATGTGTGGCACCAAGGACTCGGGGTTGATCAACAGTTTGAATCCTCATCAAAACCTTCCAGTGAGTGAAATCCACAGCTGCTCTCTTCACACTCTCACACACTCCTGTTTGCGTCACGGTAAACGCGACACTGTCCGTCAGCGAAATCCTGAAACGCGTCAGCTGATGCTGATGCTAATGCATTGTTGAGGCGACCCGTCCTCACTGCTTCTCTGATGTGGTTCCTGGTTAGACCACGTCCAGGACTGGAGCTTCTGGGTCTTCAGGTCATTCTTCCTGCCCTGAATTTACTTTGTAATCTGATTAGTTTTTGTGTCTGTGTGATTACAGGGGTGGTGTCTGAGTCCTGTGTTTGAGCTGCTGTGTTCATTAGAAGCATTTCCTGCAGGTTTCGTTGACGTTCTGAAGCTGGAGGGGATTCTCCAGCCGCTCACTGGCTGCTTGTTTCGAATAGCGGAGACTTTAATGTCCTGCTATCTTTGAAACTCTGTGCAGAAAAGTCTTATATTCCATTCAGTGAATGTAAGGTGGAAGAAAATGAGCCTGCGGAATGAGCTTTGTCCTTTTTGGTTCAAAACGCTGAAGGTTCGGCTGAATGAATTCCTCTGTGATGAATTTGCTGTAATTACTGTGGCAAACATTTGAGCAAACGGGATCCACAAAGGTACAGCGCCTCTCGGCTGGGGTTTTATATTGTGCAGTATAACCTGCTTTGCACAGCTTTTAAGCCCCGTCATTGTTCCGCCGCTCCTGTATTCCAGTCATGTGCTGTCCTCGTTCAGAAAATCCCACTTGCCTATTTGAAGGTCAGCGGCGCTGGTCAAGTGAAAGGAGGAGAAATTAGTTAAGGCAAAGAGGAGATAGCGGAGGAACACGAACGCACCGTTCACCTTTCCCATATTTCTGCAGCCACCTGAGATTTTCCATCACCACAAAAACATTTCTGAAAGCCCATTCTCTGCAAGGAGAGAGAAAAAAGGCATTACGGCCATTAGCGGTGATGGAAGGGCCACAGGAATCAGCTGTCTCCCTCACCTCTGCCTCGCTCTCCGCCAAGACAAACCTGCAGTGTTTCTGGGAGAAAGACTACTTACCTAGTGTGACACGAGAAATATCCTCATAATACGACAATAATGCAAAGCAATGATAATGGCCAGAATATTATTCTCCCTTTATCGCATCTGGTCGAGAAAATTGGAAGTCCATAAAATAAATAATGTTTACAGCAGAGCTGCCTCACTTGTAATCGGCTTATGTGTAATTTACATAAAACTCAGAGTCCCATGCAGTCACCCTGATTATGATATTTAAGAGGAGCAGCAAATAAACACAGGCTTCACGGCCAGTCCTGTCATCCTGGCAGGAAGCCGCTGACAGGCTCTCACCGCCGCAGCTGCAGCGCTGCAGCGGCACGCCGGCCCGTCAGTAGAACGGCCTTCTGGGAAAAAAAAAACAAAACAAAACAAAAAAAACCCTGTGCTGTGCACCTCTGACACTCTGAGGACTTTCCTCTGACCCCTCGAACAGAGACACTGAAATGTGAAGGATGCAATTAGCAGAAAAGCATTTCAAACCCACGGTGGTGCACAAACACACACACACACACACACACACACACACACACACACACACACACACACACACACACGTGCGCGCGCAATTTCCTCCAAACACAGTCTTCAACGTAGGACAGAGGTGTGTGTGTGGAGCGTCAGACTGAGAAAAGAGATCACTGCTCATTACAGGCCAGAGGACAGACAGGGGACGGTCCAGAGGGACCTGGGACCAGGGCTGCCATCGCCGAGTCCATGTCTTAATAGCAGAAATAACCTTAAAGACCTGTTGGTGGGACTGATGAAAGCCTTTACGTGCACGTTAGAGCCAGACGCTGCTCCAGACAGAAACATTCAGGAAGCACGTGTGATGCCCACCAGTGTGTGCCCACTTGTGTAAATTTATTTTTATGTCTATTTGAGTTTTGCCTTTTGATGTGTTCGTAATATTTTGGGAAGAAGACCTATAAAAGGTATGATTTGTGAAATGAACATGCAGTCGCAGCACTCCAGCCAGTAGGAGGCACTGTGAGTCTGTGGTGTCTGTCACCTCACCCTCCGGTTCGCTCTCATAGCTGCATGATCCGGCGAGGAGAAGCCACGGCTCCCGTGTCATGACTTCTGCTTTATCGTTTCAGCAGCATATAACTGCCCACGGGAGCCGCAGCCCGGTACCCATAACACACCTTTCCTCCTTCAGGTGTTCCTCACTGAGATGTTGTCATGAGACACCTGGTGGAGTGAAGGGAAGTCTGTCTCCATTCCGCCGGGTTCAGGACCTCTCAGGACCTCTCAGGACCTCTCAGGGCCTCTCAGGGCCTCTCAGGACCTCTCAGGACCTCTCAGGGCCTCTCAGGACCTCTCAGGGCCTCTCAGGGTCTCTCAGGACCTCTCAGGACCTCTCAGGACCTCTCAGGGCCTCTCAGGGCCTCTCAGGACCTCTCAGGGCCTCTCAGGGCCTCTCAGGACCTCTCAGGACCTCTCAGGACCGCTCAGGACCTCTCAGGACCTCTCAGGACCTCTCAGGACCTCTCAGGACCTCTCAGGACCGCTCAGGGCCTCTCAGGGTCTCTCAGGACCTCTCAGGACCTCTCAGGACCTCTCAGGGCCTCTCAGGGTCTCTCAGGACCTCTCAGGACCTCTCAGGACCTCTCAGGGCAGAAGGGTACCTTCACCAGGCCACACTGAAAACCTTCCTGTTGCAGCTTTCCGGCTGGCCCCGGCTCCCGTCACTGGAGTTTCTGAGGTCTGAACTGCTGGAAGACTTTATTTAACACGGTGAGTTCCGTCCTCTGGATGTGACCACGTCCGCTCATCGCCTTCCTCCACCTCTGTCCTGCAGTCTGTCCTGCAGTCTGTCCTGCAGTCTGTCCTGCAGTCTGTCCTCTCCTCTCTACACCTTAATGCAGAGATAAAAGTCTGTCCTCAAACAGGTCAGCTAAAATATGAGCTGCTGCCACTGAATGTGCTTCTGCTGCAGGCCTCTAATGACAGACAGACGGACGGACAGATAGATGGATAGATAGATAGATAGATAGATAGATAGATAGATAGATAGATGGATGGATAGATGGATCAGTCCTTATTAATCCAGACGTGTGGCTCCATCAGCTTTGAATTGCTCTAATGAACAGACCTGTGTACAGAGCGAACTGGATTCTTCTTCCTCCCACCTGCCTGACTCTGCCGCCCTGAAGGAAACTCTGCAGGCTTTCCTCAAATCAGATGAGGCTGTAGAATCACACATCACATTCCGCTGATCACCTCTGACCAGCTGCTTCACATCTCATTGTTTAAATCCGTTTATAGTGAAACGGCTGATTCATGCCAGCTCTGAGAGAATAAAGGCAGACGGACGCTTTGTTGACTCAAAGGAATCTCTGTAGCTGCTATTGATGCTCAACCTTGAGCTGTAGGTGAGCTAATCTCCCAGCAGAGTGCGGCGTGTGCGATCAGGCTGGATTCAGCAGGAGAGTCCTCTCGTCACGTCACAGTGTGCAGGAGTCACACCGAGTCGGCAGCGGCGGCTGCACTCAGGACATTCCCAACAGCCGACGGCCAAAGACAGCGAGCGTCCAGCACCCAGGACTCCGAGCAGAAAGAAGCTCATCAGAGTTTTTCTGTGGTTTTTCTGTCTCCTTGTTTGACGGAATGTTTCCGCTCAGTAATTACTGCTGTGTGTGCTTTTCAGTCTGTCCTCAAACTTTGTAGAGTCGACCTGACTCCTGATGCGACGCTGAGCTTCTCAGCCGCCTGCCAGTCACACAGCAGGCCTGTTCCTTCCCTCAGCTCTCTGATTTGGGAGTTTTGGTTAATCAAGGTTCTGGAGGAGCCACTTTGTCAACAGAGTACATACGGCGTGTTTGTTCAGTCCCGGGACTGCTGGGCGGGGGGGAAGGAGAGCATACAGGACCTGGAGAGCGCTGTGTGGCTTGGTGTCGGAGGAATCAGATTATTACTTTCAGATCTCAGCAAAACACTGAAAACATTTTTTTTATATATATATTCTTTTCTATTTGTTTTTGAACAGGCAGTTAATAAGTTGGGTGCAGATGTTAATGTAATGTATAGCCAGAGGGTGGAGGATGCTGAAGATCATGAGGAAAAGGCCAGAAAACAGACATTTGAAACAGAGAACAGCAGGAGTGTGGTCCAGTTATTCTCCTTCGACTCTTTCTGTTCCAGCCTAATCTCAAACACTGTATTGATGAGAACTACTGTACTCCCTCACTCTGAATGAAGCAAACCCACAGAGGACAGGTTCCTGTGTCGCAGTCATAGTAAAGGTGTTTCCATCATCCTCACTGAACTTCATCAAGTGGTTCAATAGTTGGCTCGGGGGCCCAGTCGTGTCCTTGTGGACAGAAGCAGGTGGAGGCACTGCGAGGCCGGGCGTAGCTCCTCCTCCTGTCTGAACGCTCAGTGGAAACATCGGAACCTTTTCACGTCCAAACCAACTGAACAATGAACTTAAAGCTTAAACTAGTAGAGACCGACGGAGCATGTTCCCTGTTGCCTCAGCGCAGAGGAGAGTGAATCGGTGGAGAAAACACCCTGACTCCTCCAGTCACGCTTCACAAAGCTGAACACCAAGAAGAAGAAACGTCTCCTGACTCCTCTGGGTTGAAAGTGAAGTGAAGCACCTGGAAATGCTGACTGTCATTCTGCTCTCCGTTTCTTCGGGTGTTTTCACACTTACCCACTTTACCTCGACCGAGCAGAGTTTCTGGACCGAGCACGGCGCGGCTGGGTTGGTGTGAAAGCGCCACTCGCTCTAGTTGTCGCTCTAACTCGCCCGCCCCGAGAGCGGCTGAATGGGGGGGTCTCGGAGCGGCGGGGGTCGACCTGGGATGCGGCGCGGCAGATGTGTGAAAGCACACCGGCTTTAGCTCGACCCACAGTCCAGATACTGCTCCTTTATGAGCCTCACAGGCTCCCGTAGGCGGCTCAGTCCCGGGAAAGTGACCACATGTCAGAATGGCAGAAAGAAGAAAGTGTCTGCCGCTCTCTCCCTGGCAGACTCGCCTGATAACAAAGGTTCTTTGGTTCTCTGGTTGTTGCTTGATTTTAGCCCCGCCCCTTTCCGTTTTCTGATTGACAGGTAAGTGACTGGCTTCCACTCGTGTTTGATTCTTTGCGGTTCCACAGCAGCGGCGCTCCAGACACATTTATCAGGGTTTTTTTCATCGTGAGAAATACAATGTATGGCGTGAGGCGTGACAAAAGATCGAAATGCGTGACTGTCAGTGAGACTGTCACGCTCAATGCGTGAGGCTTGAGAGCCCTGCAGCGACTGTTCATCATTAGCAAGGCTGCTGTTTTGGTTTTACGCCAACGTCTGCCTGGTTGTCATGGAAACCCACACTTCCCTTCTTTAGAGCGGCTGCTCTGCGCAGTCGTGAAAAACGTGTGAAAAGGGACGTATTTGTTGGAAATTGAAACATTGTATCTTTTTTACTGCTGCGGCTGCCTTTGGCTCCGCCCACATATATGTGAAAACGGCCTGAGCTCGATGAAGCGTGTTGTTCGATGCTAATGCTGCTCCTCAAGCCTCTGCTGCAGAATCACTGATCCTTCTGTCTCTGCATCAGGGTGCTCTCCACTCAATAATGGACACTTGAAAACATTCTCCCAGCATGCATTGCAGTCCTGATGAACTGTCAGTGACTCAGGAGGATAAATGTTCTCATGTCTCCTTCAATGCTAATTAGCCGCTGCTAGCCATGTGGGTGTAGTGATGCAGGACAGCATCTCCGTCTCCATGGCAACCAGCTTGTTTGAATTAGGCTGCAGGAGTTCAGACCACGGTTTATTTGAATGCTGCGTATCTCTTCGGCTTCTCGGTCCTGTGGGAAAACATTTGAGACCAAACATCACGTGAATTCTTCATGCAGAGCAGCAGCCGTAAAGGGACGGCCATCGTTTCAGAGCACAACGTCCACCTCCAGGGGCCGCTAACGCAGCCAACAAATCCTAATGGACACACACACACACACACACACACACACACACACACACACACACACACACACACCTTTCCAGTGGTCCTTCTCACACTGAGGAAGTTGTTCTTCAAACTAAAATCTAAACTAGAGGAAGAAGAGAGGAAGTCAGTATCCCAGGCGAGGGTGAGGACGTCTCCTCTGAGTATATCGGCCAGCTGGGTGTGAAGTTTGCATGTTCTCCTAGTGAAGCCAGCGTTATTGAGGACAGATGGAGCTTCTTCAACCCAGATGTGAAACTGACTTTGAGGTGGTTTACTGGGTAATGTGTCTTCTTTAAGACTGGAAGGAAGTTTAAGCTGCCAGACGAAAAGACCTGACAGATCAGGATCACTATTACACCACATCATCCGCAGGGTAAAACCAGCCCGTCTCATGATGGTTGAATCCCAGCTCACGTTCCCTGTTAGTGGAGAACAAGCCAACGCCTGGGGCCGGTTGTTCAGATAAAGTTTAATCTGTATCAAAATGTTCCAGATTTGGAAACCCTCTTTTGGACTATCCCGGATCAGGTAATCCGTTTGGACTAGCTAAAAAGCATGATACCGCCCCTCTAAAGAGTTGTTCAGAGGTGTCATTATTCCTGTTCTTCTGAGCTCCTGTGACTGCAGGTTCTACAGAGGATCCAGGTTGTCCTTCAGGAACAGAGCTCAGATCCAGAATCAGAGTTTCCTCTGCATCAGGAGGAACTGGATCACCTTCCTCTCCATCTCCAACGACAGCTTGAAGCCCTGCAGAGTTCAGAGTTCTGTCCTCCAGAACCACATCGGTGTTTTCACCTTTCGTAAAGGGTTTGCTGCCTGTTTGGGTTTTTTTTTTTTTTTTTTTGCTTCAGCAGGTCCTTCGCTCTCTGGCCCACAGACTCTTCTATCTAAATTTCCCCTGTTCCAAGGTCCTCTTCTGGCCAAACACCACTGCATTCACATTCTGGGTGACTTCACCTGAATGTCTTTCTTCCTTTTCGTCACCATTCCCACTGCAGAACGTCCTGCTGTGGAGACACCATGGCTCCCCACACCCTCCAGCAGTGCACGGGTTTCTGAGCAGACTCCAGGGTTCCACCTCCTCTGTTGCAGTCTTCATCGGCCTTTGGGCATGACTGACTTAATTGATCACAAGCCAAAACACGTCAGCTGAGGAGTGGGCGGGTTTTCGACAACCATCTCATACTAAGCCTTTCTCAGAGGACCTACAGAGGCCGGTGTTCAACCTGTTTGGTGGAGGAGGACGCTGTGAACGGGTGCAGAACCCCTGGAGCCATGCACCGCTGCAGAACTGGACGCTCGCTTTCCCTGTGGGAATGATGATATGAAGCACACTGCAGGCTTTGTCAGGACAAAACTTCAACCAAGAACCAAAATGAGTCTGTGGAAGAACAGGTCCTCCCTGCTCTGCACATCGATGCTTCCGGGACTTTCTTCCAAGCTGCTGGTGACAATGCTGGAGAGGACAAATCAGCTGTGAGTGATGCAGTGACCGCTGCGCTGGCAGCCTGGCCAGGCAGGCGGTTTCACTTCCAAAGAATGACCGGACTGCCCAGACCAAGCAAGCTTTATCTTTTGGGGAACATACCCGATACTATTGGGGTCAATGGCGCTCACGTGCATGTTCAAGCACCTCATGAGAGGGATTGGGTGTAAATCAAGTGAAAGGGGAGGAGCAGCATCAGCGTCCAGCTTGTGGGCGGTGCTGACAGCGCGTGGTGAAGTGTGCTGGGTCTGTTCACGGTGCAGGCATCCTGAGGGAGAGCGCTTTCTGCAGAGAACTCCAAACCAACCGAGCGGAGGGCAGTGCCGGTCCTCTCCCGCCACGGCTGACGACTCCTGTTCTTCCAGGAACCAGACCAGACCACGCCGCAGCACAAGATGAGAATCTGAGCGTTCAGTCGGTCTCTGAAGAGATGCTTAGCAGGCGTTAACGCAGAGTGGAACCTCGGGGAGCGTGACGACATAACACTTGTGTGTATTGTTTCACACGAAGGCCCTCTCTGTGAGGATGATGAAGACCCAGACCCGGCTCTGGCGTTCTGTCAGGAGGAACCGACTGGACGTGTAGTGAGGCAGGCAATGGATAGAAATTCATTTAGAAAGGTTCTTCTTCGATGATTGTTTTTTTGTTTTTTTTTTTTTTTATTAATATGTAGTGATGAATGACAGAAATATTGAATATTTTGTTTTTGTTTCTTATTCAAATCTGTTTGGGGGTCATTTCAAGGGTACAAGATCAATTTTTTGTTTTTACTTCAGTATTCTGAAAGGTTAATTTGTAGCCTGTGTACTTCATCTCTGGAAGAGCTGAACCAATCAAATGAAAAATACAAATAAAAGCATCAACATTAGACGACACAAATTGATATTTTTGGCCAATTTTTTGTAACATTTTCTTTCCAGCTTGAAATCCTGGTTTTGAGATCAAAATTTTTCAGATCCTACTGAAAAGGTTTGAACAACAAAAACTGGAGCTTTGATCTGGATTAAAACAAGGATTGGATTCCATCCGATTTCTGAATCCTGTTTTCCTTTTTGAACAACCTTTTTTTGAGATTTGATCCTATTCGATAACCAAAGCGACTGACCCTTGGTGAATTCTGCTTCACAGTGACAGTAGAGCCGCCACCGAAGGCGCCGATTCAAACGAACAAGCACAATGTGCTGATCGATTCTGCTGCTCCAAGCTCCCCTGTAGATCCGTGGCGTCACATGGTAGTTATACTCAGTCAGTCTTTACACCAAAACATTTGGTACGGCTCAGGAAACCACATTTGGTGAGTTCTGCGTCTGGCTCCTCTTGGACTGATTCCCTCTGACGAACCCTGAGCTTGTGTCACTGTGTGGCTGCTTTCCAAACCCAACAAGAATATTTCACATATATGTTCTGTCCTTGTCCAGCTGCCAGTTCGTCTTTCATATGCATCTATCATGTCCCCATGTAGGACGACAATAAAGTTCTGTTCATGCCTACATTAGCTGCTGATCATTTCCTGCTTTAAAAACTCTGCTTTGCCAACACATCAAGTCAGTCCCTGAGTGGTGTGAGCTGGTTCTCTGTTCTCTGACGGAACATCGGATCTAAAGAGAGTTCAGCTAGTTCATGAAGAACGCTGTACCAGCTTCAGCCGGCACATCGTGCACCGTTCTATTCCTGAACCGTTTGGTAAATCGCTGTTTGTGAGTGTTTCTGATGGCTCTCTGGTCACATGGTGGGTTCTGTGGATGCTCTGTGCTCATGTTTTTCTGAAGCTGTTATTTGTCAGGCCTCGGCGCAGGGACGGTGGAGCAGGTGTTTTCAGCTCGCCGTCCTCCTGAGCAGGCACACACAGGACAGTCCACCTGCCGGAGACATGGACGGACGGGAAGCAGGGAAGGACCAGAGGAAACAGATGAGGTGCAGGTGTGGCAGCAGGAAGGCTCACGGGGGAGCAAAGGGGCAGAGCTAACATGAAGACAGAAAGTATGAAACCACTGGGCTGCTGGACCTGGGCCATAATCTGACCAGACGTAGTTTTCCTCTAGATGCACGTCATGGATATGCACTGACCTGAAGACTTTACAGTCAATAATAAACAGCACTGTAGTGAAACCGATGAAGGAAGCCGCTGCAGCCTTTCACACAAACACGTCCATCAGAGGAAGTATTGGATTCGGCGGAATGGGAGAATATCCTCATTTCAGCTGAAGTGTGATTTTCCAACATGGTCAGCTCAGCTGATCGGGCAGAGCCAGAGGGGCGAACCCCACATCCACCTGGGTAACTTCAAACACTGTCATTTCCCCGGATCCTTCAAAGTGACATAAAGAGTCCAGAGGGACAGCAGGAAGAGTGACTGAACAGAAAACCTGCCTCCCTGCAATCCGTCAGCACAAACCATCCGTCAGCCGGAGTGCAGCCATCACTCCAGCTCCGTCATTAGCTTCGTCTTTTCATGATTTCATTCGGGGAAAGGACAAAGCTTTATATGTGTCTGCATAGGGACGAGTCCATTGATCCCTCAACCCATTCATTTCCCGGCCATCTTCGGTCCGTGCCATTTTCCCTCCTTTCTCACCTCTTTTGTTCCTTTCAGCATCACAATGGCGAGTGCTCCATATGATTCTCAATTTAGCCGGAGGAAAACTGTGTTCCATTGATTTTTGTTGGGCTCAGAAGGATGTAGTTGCTCACTGGCAGATCAATTTTCAAATCTGAAGATGGATGTACTTGTGAGTCTTAACAATGCCATCAGCATGAGGCCCCCACCCCCACTCTGCAAGTCCCGTCGATAACGACTCCATCTCCTGCACAGGTTTCTCCGCTTTCCAAATGACTCCAGCTTTTGTTCACTCGACTGCTACAACATCTGTTTTATTGGTAATTATAAACTATCTTGTGCAGTAATCAACAATCAGAGTTCATCGTGGTCCACTGAGCACAGATGAGGTGATAAAACATCACAACAACTAGAGAAACTCGCAGCGCCGAGAGTAATCTGCCTCCGGATAATGGATTATAGATTCAATTTATTTTCAGTGTAAAGTAAGGAGACAACAGAGGGGGGCCAGAAGAAAATGACATCCGTTCTTAATTGACCGTCGGTGGATATGTGCAGCGGAGCGGAGCAGCATGGAGGAGCGTTCAGGGCGACAGGCGTCCCCAGACCCGCCGCCGCCGCCGCAGCACTGCTAACATCCGCCGCAAACACGCTAACAGGAGGAGATCTGCTGTGACGACGAGTTCAAATGACGCCTTTCAAGACGTGTGAAATGAAACGATTAGAAATGATTCACCCCACAAACGGTTTGACCCGAATGACGGCACAACAAAACATTCAACGGAAACAAATAAATCCGGTTAAAAAAAGAATAAAGGAAATGAAAGCCATTTGCTGTTCTCACTCGGGCGCTCCTGGACGTTCAGTTTCCTGTTTCTGCTCTGTGCTCAGTCTGAACTATGAAGCAGGGTCGACATCTCCTCTTCAATAAACCCTCCAGTCCTCTCTGAAGGGTCAGACTCCACCCGACACAAGCCGCTACAGTGGCTCAGTAACACACTGGCGTGCCATTTACTCATAATCCAGGCTTTAGGAAAAGCACAGCGCAGGCCAGAGTTGCACTTGAAGATTTGTAATTGTGAAGTTTTGCTTTGTGTCTAAATAGAAAAGAATTATTGTGTTTCTGCACAAACTCACATCCTGTCCTTCAGTCTATTTCCCTTACTATGTAGACTTTGTTGCTGGGATTAAATATGCTGCTATCACATTTTTTAAAGAAAAACATGAATCAGATGCAATAACGAAGTGAAGATATGAAATATTTAAAGCAGAAGTTTCATTTGTTGTCCGAATTTACACAACTAAATCCCCACGAAGCAGCAGCAGTTTCAACAAGCTGCTTATTTTAATGTCTTCTGTGATCCTCAAGGACTCAAGAGGAAACAGAAGCAACAAAGAGGAAGTAAGCAAACGTGGTCAGTTAACGAAGCGTGGACCATCCAGGACACGTTCAGCCTCGGCGCCGCCTCGTCACGCAGCCTCAAACACACTCGTGTGTGTGGCTGAACGGTGTGTGAAGCTCAACGGCGGCGAGCCGGAGCTGCTCCACATGCAGCAGGACAAAGCCTGCAGGAGTCAACACAGGGACATCAAGCTGCTCGTATCAACTGATTTAACCCCAGCTGCTCCCGCCGCCCGCCTGTGGTCCCACTGAGTGGGTGGTGTTCACCGCACACAGCCACAGACAGGCAGGCCGAAATCAGGCAGCAGCACGCTTCGCCGAGGAACTACTGCAGAATATTATTAAAACTGAGTTCTGTCCCTTTCTGGGTGGGATCTCCTTCCAGCTCGGGTCCACTACCAGAGTCCTGGAGCTGGAGGGTTCTAGAGGATCTACCAGAGTCCTGGAGCTGGAGGGTTCTGCAGGATCTACCAGAGTCCTGGAGCTGGAGGGTTCTAGAGGATCTACCAGAGTCCTGGGAGGTGGAGGGTTCTGCAGGATCTACCAGAGTCCTGGAGCTGGAGGGTTCTGCAGGATCTGCAGCGCTGTGCTGGGAACAGCTACGATCCTGCAGAGCCCTCCAGCTCCAGGACTCTGGTAGAGGACTCGAGCCTGAAGGAGACACCGCCTTCGAAAGATGAAAACACAATTTAATATATTTATATATTTTTAAAAAAATGTGTTCTCGCCACGGTTGAAGCTTTTGTTCTTGTTTTTTTTTTTTTCAGTGCATTTGCTGACGTGTCTTTGTCCAATAAATTACTGCTGAGAGCCCAGATTGAAATGCCATTTGTACTGAAAAGAAAAAAAAAACAACCCAGCCAGATGGAAAGTAAAATCAGCGATCCTTCAGGGATTTCATAATTTGAATGTTTTGAAATGTATTTGCCTCCAAAATGATTTTTCTTCAAAGTGGGATTTCATGAACGACCGAGGCAGATTTTTTCAGGTCAGCTGGATCACACTGTGAAATAACGACGGGGGAGATTTTGTTTGGCTCAGTATGTGTCCAAAAACAGGAACAATACCGAATAAAAGTCCGTGTTCATCACAACAGTTTGATGAGCACATTTCCTTAATAAAAGGAAAACAATCCCACACGATCATTTCAAAAACACCATTCAAGATCAATTTAAGATTTGAAAATGTCATTATAGTTAAAACATAACAATACTAAGAATTCAAGAAAGTTTTACAAATCACCATAAAAACAGCTGGTGGAATTTTCCATTTATTGATGCGAGAAAATAGAAATTCCATCCATCCATCATCCACCGCTTATCCAGGACCGGGTCTCAGGAGCAGCAGTCTCAGCAGGGATTCCCAGACTTCCTGTCCTCAGACTTCCTGTCCTCAGACTTCCTGTCCCCAGACTTCCTGTCCCCAGACTTCCTGTCCTCAGACTTCCTGTCCTCAGACTTCCTGTCCCCAGACTTCCTGTCCTCAGACTTCCTGTCCTCAGACTTCCTGTCCTCAGACTTCCTGTCCCCAGACTTCCTGTCCTCAGACTTCCTGTCCTCAGACTTCCTGTCCTCAGACTTCCTGTTCCCAGACTTCCTGTCCTCAGACTTCCTGTCCTCAGACTTCCTGTCCTCAGACTTCCTGTTCCCAGACTTCCTGTTCCCAGACTCTTCCTCCAGCTCTTCCTGGAGGATCCCGAGGCGTTCCCAGTCCAGCCCAGAGACATAGTGTCCTAGGTCTTCGGTCCACCTCTGAGACCTCGGTCCACCTCTGAGACCTCGGTCCACCTCTGAGACCTCGGTCCACCTCTGAGACCTCAGTCCACCTCTAAGCCTCAGTCCACCTCTGAGACCTCAGTCCACCTCTAAGCCTCAGTCCACCTCTGAGACCTCAGTCCACCTCTGAGACCTCAGTCCACCTCTGAGACCTCAGTCTCTGGTTCCTCCACAGAAGACCTGGCAATGGATTAAGGAGTTAAGGAGTCTTCCTTCCACCGTCCAATAATGTCTCCAGTAGAGGACAGCAGCTCCTCCTCCACTGTGAACAGTGCTGCTGGAGACCTGCTTTCCCCTCCTGAGGAGCCGGACGGTTTGCCAGAATTGAAATGTCAGTATTTCAATGATCTGTAACAGAACCAATCCTGTGTTCAATTTTTTTTATTTTTATGTTGTAATATTTTTGGCTGCTTCTGTGCAAAGCAGAGGAACTGAGTAGTGGCGTTCAAAGAGCAGATAAAACAAACCAGTGACAGTTTGATAAAGTACAGTGGCAGTCTCTCCAGAGGAAGAACCAAGGCGTCTGGACTCACCGCCCAGACTCCACGTCTGGAATCCCAGAACAGAAAACAGCAACGTGCAACAGACAACACATCTGAAATATACAGTATTTACATGACATCCAGATCTGAGTCCAGCGAGGCGTGAAGGCCGGATCAGACCGTCAGCGAGGTAGAGACAATCAAAAGGTCGGACAGAAAGACAGGTAGTCAGTCAGACAGGTAGTCAGTGTCATGTCCTGCACTTCGGGTCCTCTTGGGGGCGCTGTGAGGCTACTTGTTGTGTCTTTCAGGTGGGCGGAGCTGGAGAGGCTGTTTACAGACGCGGGGGACCGGCTCATCACTGGGACGGGTTTCAGCTGCTTTTGTCCCCGTCACTATTTAACTGGCGTTAAAGGTTCTGACTGGATGTCAGCGCGGGATCCGAACATCTTTGTATGTTCAGCATTTTTGTGCCGGCCTGAACTTTGTCTTCTTTGTTCTTAGTCTGGAGACCTGCTCAGCTCGCCATCTCGCCGTCCGAACAGATAGTCAGACAGGTGCACAGGCAAACAGGTAGACAGTCCAACAGTCCAACAGTCAGACCTGCAGACAGTCTGACAGTCAGACAGTCTGACAGTCTGACAGTCAGACAGTCTGACAGTCTGACAGTCAGACAGTCTGACAGCCAGACAGGCAGACAGACTGCTGGTCAGGAACACTCGTGTACAGATGGAGGAGTCAGTGTCTTCACATCAGCTCATTTGACCCTATAACCTCCAGAGGACCTGACAGAAGGTGAAATAGTTAACGGCATGGACAGTCTCAGTACGACTGACGACAGACACACAGCCGAGAAAGTCAAAGATCACAGCAGCAAAGATCAAGCTCGGATGAAGAGAATGCACATTTCAGTTAATCAAAAACACTTAAGCAAGAAACCAGCAGTTGGCTTTGCAGTTGACACAGAGCAATGGAAACAGTGTCAGCGGGAGAGAAATGATCTGAAAGCTTGTGAAATGTCACGCAGGGAAAACCCACTCCGAGCAGACAAACAGGCCGATGCGGTGAAAGCCTGGATTGACAGCTCAACAATGGACACTGCGAGCTGTGGAAGTATCACTGAGTGAGTCACCAGCCCAACACATCCCACTAAAAATAGATGACATCTATCAGCATGAGCACAACTTCAGGAACTTTATGAGCTGCACAAAGTCCCTGAAACACTGAATCACTTCAAAATGCCATGCTGCTGCTTTGTTTGTGAGGCACTCAGAAATGCTTTCAATCTGAATAAATATATTCCCCACTGCATATGCTGCAAGGGTTCAGACAGTTTATCATCAGCGGGAAGGGTAAAAGTGAGCAGAGCGAAGCATTTAGAGCCTAACTGCTTCTCTAAATATGACAAAAATCTATGTGGATTTCTCTAAAAGGTCAGTGAATTGTGCTGGCACGTCACACACACTCTTCAGTCGGCTGGTTAGCAACACGGAGAGACAACCCTCACTAAACAAAACACACTGGACAGACCATGGAAACTGACACGCAAAGCACGATGTGCAGGGTCAATAAGGTCAAATTAGAACATGTTTCGTGTGAAATGCATCAGCTGGACGTTCTGATTGGCTGACGTACTGATGAAGACGAGACGACCACACAATCCACAGCTCTGTCATGGTGACCGGCTCTGGGTCAATATGTTCAGGGAACTCGTTCCCTCGGCGGTGCCGTACTGCAGGAACACCTGCAGGTTTACCTCGAGCCCTGAAACGCTGCTGGTCTCTGCACTGCAGGGCCAGCACAGACACACAGCCACAGTTCAGCGTAAACATTCACTTCACATGCATGATTTTGAACTGTGAAGACCCACAGGGAGAACATGCAAACGCCACACGGTATTTGAACCCAGGACCTTCTCACCATGAGGCAAGAGCTCTAATCACTGCTCCACCCACAATGCACCAAACCCTCAAAGTAATGTTCAGCAGCCTTCAGCACTGACCAGAGAAGCACTTCCTGGTTGTGACTTGGGGAGGAAGGGAGTGAAGGGGTGTGAAACAGCCAGCAGCAGGGGGGCTCTTCCTCAGCATCCAGCTGCACCGCCACGGCAGCAGCAGCCGCTCGCACCCTCAACCTGTCTTTTCAGGGCTTACACAACACCCAGGTGTGTCTGGAGCGGGGCTCACTTTCCTGGACATACAGTTTACAATACACACTACAATAAAAGGAGTTATCCAATAGTCTGCCTTCTTTCATACTTTAAAACATGATCATTGTATAGAAGATTTATTTAAAACCATCCTTTAAACTCTGTGAAACTCACACGTCAGTGTTCTGATCCCGAGCGCCTCTGAATGAGACAGAATGCGGTATTCAGAGCGGCTCTGCTCTTTGTTTTTCCTCCATTCAGCTGCTCTTCTTCTGTGAAGACAGCGGCCGTCTGGATTGGCTGAGAGCTAAATTGCTCAGTGTGAGCTCGGTCACGGCTCAGCTCTCCTTGAGATAATGAAATGACAATTAATGGGAAAGCTGTTGCCATTCGTTCATTTGTTCGCTGGCGAGGGGAGCAGCGGGGGGGGGGGGCTGACTGCAGTCCTGACAGACTCTGGCATGACTGCAGTTGTTGTTCCACTTGTTTTCACATTAAAGCCACCAATGTGCCACAAAATATCTCCGTCAGCACAGAAAAATGGAACCACAACAACAGCAAAAAAAACACTTTCCAGAGAATCATCCAGCGTCCAGAGACGACTCCACACACACCACATGTGATCACACACCTTCAAACCCCAATGAATCAATATTAAATGAAATCTACATCTTTCAAAAGGCGCAGAGAGGAGCTGGAGAAATCCGTCAGCAGGTTAAAAGAGACAAGGTGGGTTCTTTATTAACCCGCTGACACTCGGCTCGGTCTATTATTTACCATGGCCAGGGGCCGGCGCAGCAGCCAGCCACACAGCCCGGCCTCCACACAAAGGCACAACACACACATATTTCTTTGAACAGGACGAGCCAAAGCAGACCCTTGGGCATGTCATAAAACGTCTCTCCACTATGTGCTCTCAAGTGGAAAATCTTTGCTACCCCAAAATCACAGAGTGAAGAAAAATTCTATTTAATTTCTGGCCGCAGCTCTTTCCCATTAATACATTTCCTCTCTGAGTCAATACACTCGTAGGATGAAAAAAAATGCAAATTCACAGCCATTATCTTTGGAGGAGAAACATGCTCATGGAGCAGGAATTATACATATAGTTTTTTGTGTTTTCACAAGACTTGAGGCGAGCATTTTGTTTCCTGCCTTTAAATACAATTAATTCAGTGACGGCAGAGCTGGTGGAGTCTGACATGGAATTGCATCATCTGTTATTCTGCTTGTGGGGATGTGATAAAGCTGTGTAATCTAGTTAGCAGAGTCCCTGTTTGCATTGCTGATGGAGCTAAGCTTCTTGTGAGTGCATTACAATGCAAAAACTCCGTCAAGCACCCAGCGTTAGCGGAACCGAGAGGAGGCGGAGCCGGCGGCACGACAGGCTCACCGCTCACCTGGTACTGGTTGGCCTTGGCAAGCTCCTGATTGGCTGACTCCACGTTGGACGATGCGGTCTGGATGTAATCTTCGATGCTATCTGAGGAAGAGAAGAGCAGATCGGTTCACTCACAGGACACTTTCCTCCATTTCCACCTGAATGCTCCTTGTTTCAGTCTTCAGGTTTGATATGTGCCGACTGTAGCAGTAGAGGCTGTCACTGTAGAAGCAGAGGAGTGTTTCAGTACTTTAATGATAAGATCAGCTGGTAAACCTGAACTGTCAAGTACTAAGTGTGACTGAAGTGGAGTTGGACGAATGTAGAGCTGAAATCATCCAGGGTGGGTCCTCAGTGCATGAGCTCCTGCTGACCTGAGGAAGCTCTTTGTTTGGGCTTTCTGCAGCTTTATCTGAGCTTGAAAGAAACTCAAGAGCTTGTAGTTTGATTCGGACTGACATTTCTGCCATGAGAAGAAATGTGCGCCAGCTTGACAAGTCGGAGGCTCCTTCACTCAGAGCAGATCAGTGGAGGAATGGTTAGAAAGCTGGACAGGGAGACGTCCAGTGGCGTCTGAATGAAGCTGCTGAGTGACGAAGTGTTTCTGTCAGACCCTGAGCCGCCTGGAGAAGGGCTCCACTCACATTCCAACCAATACAGGACGGATTCCCGGTCCCGGGGACTCGGTACTGGTACTCAACGGTACCGACCTTTAGTACTTTTGTGTGTTTTTGTGGTGATAGATGTTCATTTGTTGCTGACAGCAGACCAGTTGCTATCAGATGCTAGCATGCTAACGGTGCCACACCACAGATGTGAAGCTGTCTAAAACACTGCACTCCTCAGACCTGAGATAAATCCATCTTCACCAGGAGCTTTCTCAGATCAGAAGTCCGGCCTCCAGGGTCCACGCCCTGCATGTTTCACCTCTCTCCCTGTTGCTTTTCTAAAGCTTGGTGAGACATCCACGTTAGACTGAGGTGCGCGGAAGCAGGGAGAACTGAAACATGCAGAATGTCGGCATTGGAGGTCCAGGGATGCCTACCCCTGCTCTGGACCCTGTGGATCCTCCAGATCCTCTGGACCTGGGCTGTCCAGCCTCCAGGGTCAGGTGGCCGCCTGCCAGCGCTCAGCTGTGATGGAGAACCTCTGGTCCACTTCTTCAGAAGTTCACAGGATGAGACAGCGAGCGGCGAATGACCTCTACGGCTCGAAATATGAGGCGCCGCCATGTAATTACCCGCATACATCTGCACACGTCCAATAACAGCGAGAGCGCTATCGATTCAGCGCTGTGGCGGGAGTGGAAACACAACAGGCAGTGGGAGATTTAGTTCAGAACTTGTGTTTAAGGCTGTGATGGCCTCTGATAATTACTGCACCACTTCAGCTGGTGGAGAATTAACATCTGAACCTAACAAGAGCAGCAGGCTGTGGATGAGTTGTGCTGATTGACTGCATGCGCTCACACTTTCAGCGAGTTGGAGAAGCTGGGGAAAACATGTTTAGACGCGGCAGCTGAAGAAGTGAGGTGATTAATGGACTCACTTAATCTCTCACTTCTCCTGCCTCTCCGCTCAGAAGAGGCGCTCTGCTCTGACGGAGCCATGTTGCACTTTCAAAAGGGAAAATCTTATTTGTATTTTGGTAAAAATATTCTCTGCTCCTCCAAAGACCCAACTGGTGGAGACAGATGGGCTCCTGTGCTGACTCTGGTCTGTGGGAGCTTTCTTTCTGCTGAGCGGGTTTTTCGCTGCTCAGAAAGGAATTTTTCCGTCAATAATGGTTTAATTTGGCAGCCGGCTGCGTACGCTGGACGGAGCAGAGCATCACAGGCTTCACACCACCTGAAGAGTCATGGTGCTGGTTGAAGTTTGACAGATGTGAAGTAGAACAATGGTTTTTAACCGGTTTTTCCCGGACGTGCTGCAGAATCTTCCACGAGTGTCTCATGGTCGCAGTGAGGCTCCGGCCTTCCAAACCAAACCTGCAGGCAGCTTCTCCCGCTTCACAACGTCTTTTTTCAAATCTATATCTGCCGACCTCAGTGGATAATAGTGGAGGAGCAGGGCCAGTTCTTCACCTCATGGTGGCATTTTCCTCCATGTTTTTTCCTTAAGGCAATGCATTGTGGGTATAATATTTCTCAGCTTGCCTTACTGCCTCGCGGCGGCCCATCAAGCCTCCAGAAGCGTCAGCACTAGATTCAAACTGTGGTTTATTTCTGGAGGCTTCAGTGACACAGAGCTCATGTACGACCTCTAGTGGTCAACAAAACGAAGTGTCAACGAAAATTACAACAAAATCTCCTCAGCGAAGCTTTTTTACACGACGAAAACGAGATGAGCCGAAACGTACACGGTGGTTATGTGACGACAGTTCTAGTAAAATACATCATGCAGCATTGGTGATGAATAAAAACAAGACAAAAAGTGGTTTATAAAATAAAAACTCTGCTAAAATGTCTCTTCGTTTTTATTGACCAAAACAAGACGAGACGAAACGTTTTAACGTTCAGTGCTGTCTATTGCTCAGTTTCTGTTTCACGGTGCAGCGTTACTTCCTCAATCTCCACTGGCGCCGACAGCGGGGCAGTGAGACCCGGGGGGGGGGGGGGGGGGGGGGGGGGGGCAGCTGAGCAGAGACTGACCTTCAGACTTCCTCCTATAGATGAGGAGCAGTTGAATGATCAGCTGATCCCCAGTCTGACCCTGCCAGCTTGATCTCAGCTGCTCTCAGTGGAGGACCAGGGCCGCTCCGCCAGGCCGACTCATGAGGGTTCAATGGAAACGATGTGTTACTGTTTTCCATCTATGTGGCAACGTTTAAAAAAAACTGCTGCTGTTCTATGCAACCACACTGTAATCGGCTGTGTTGTTCTTTTCTGTTTCAGTTTACAAGCAACACACACACACACACACACACACACACACACACACACACACACACACACTTTATTATGTTGTGAATTACATTCATGCACTTCGTTTCTCTGTATTTCAAACTTGAATATATTCATATTTTTCCATCATTCCTGAGGCTACTTTATTGATTTATTTTACTTGTATTAATGTGTGTGTAACTGCAGGCTTGGTTGGTAAAATCAGCGGGGGGGAGAGATGGATTGCGCCTGCGTGAGAAGGGCTGCACGTCTGTTAGCTCGGTGTGTGTTGCTGACACTTTATGTTGTTTTTCTATGGTTTTATACAGACTCTTTCACCCGATCTGCTCATACAGCTGACATGAGTAGGCTAATGTATTCGAGAGAGGAGTTACTGGCACTGAGGGGCAATGTTCAGCCCGGTAAATGCCATCTGATACCCCCGGAGCTAAGGAGGAGGCACCGCGGATGCAGAGCCGGACGAACATATTTTTTAACCGGTTCAGTCCCTCCCCAGTCTCCGGCCCTCCTCCACCCTCTGTTCCTCCGACCAGGGTCGCCTCAGTCTCTCCCTGTGCATATCGCTCTCCCCCAGGGCCCCTTTCCTCCCTCCCTATTATGTGGGTGGACCAGGTGAGGATGGAGCTGGAAGGAAGGCAGCAGGACTGGATCGCAGCAGCCCAAGGCTCCTGAAGGTCTGTGCTGAGGAGCTGGCCTCTACACCACGTCTACAGTCTGAGTCTGCGCCTGGGAAGGGTCCCCTCAGTGTGGACAACATCTTGCATTGTCCCTGTACCTAAGAAGAGCCGCCCCAGAGAGCTGAAGGACTACAGACCTGTTGCACTTACATCCCACGTGATGAAAACGCTGGAGCGACTGGTTCTGCAGCTCATGCGACCACAGGTACAGGGTAGGGGGGACCCACTCCAGTCTGCCTACCAGGAGAAGGTGGGAGTGGAGGATGCGGTGCTCTATCTCCTACACCGTGCACTCTCCTACCTGGACGTGGGTGGATGTGCTGTGAGGCTGCTCTTCTTTGATTTCTCGAGCGCCTTTAATACAATCCAGCCCTGCCTGCTCCAGGAGAAGCTCAGCAGCATGGATGTGGACCCTCACCTGGTGAACTGGACTATGGACTATTTAAACAACAGGCCACAGTTGGTCAGGATGGGAGGTCAACAGTCTACATCTCAGTCCTGTAGTATTGGAGTGCCACAGGGAACAGTGCGATCGCCCCTCCTCTTCACCCTATACACCTCGGACTTCCAGAACAACTCCGACACACGCCACGTGCAGAAGTTCTCCGATGACACTGCTGTTGTGGCATGTGTGAGGGGGGGTGAGGAGGGGGAGTACAGAGCCCTGGTGAAGGACTTTGAGGGCTGGTGCAGGCGGAACATGCTCCAGCTGAACACCTCTAAAACCAAGGAGGAGGTGCTGGACTTCCGCCGGGTGCCCTCCTCCCCCGTCCTGTCTCCATCAACGGAGCAGAGGTGGAGGTGGTGCCCTCTTACAGGCACCTGGGACTTCACCTGGACCACAAACTGAACTGGGCACAGAACATGGACACAGTTTATAAAAAGGGGCAGAGCAGGATGTACTTCCTGCAGAGGCTCTCCTGCTTCAAACTCTGCTCACAGCTGCTACATGTTTTCTATCAGTTCATTGTGTCCAGTGTGTTGTTCTATGCGGTTGTGTGCTGGGGGGGCAGTGCCAGGAAGGGGGACATTCAGAGGCTGGACCGCCTCATCAGGCGAGCTGGTTCTGTCTGGACTGAGCCTGGACTCTGTGGAGAAGGTGGTGGAACAGAGGACTTCGGCAAAAACAAAGAACATCTTGTCCGACCAGGCCCCCCCTGCACTCAGTGTTCTCCCAGCAGAGGAGCTCAGTGAGCGCTCGGTCCCTCATGGACCTGCTCCACAGACAGACTAAAGAACTCTTTTGTGCCCCGGGCCATCAGACTGAACAACTCTGTCATCTCACTTACAAAATCCTAAATGGGATGGCTCCAACCTATCTCCAAGATGCTTTAACGCCTTATCAACAAATCAGAGCACTTCGCTCTCAAAATGCAGGGTTACTGGTGACTCCTAGAGTCTCTAAATGGACACTAGGTGGAAGAGCCTTTAGCTATCAGGCACCGTTTTTATGGAACCAGCTTCCAAGTGGTGTCAAAGAGGCAGACACAGTCTCCACATTTAAGGTTAGGCTCAAGACGTTTCTCTTCAATGCAGCCTATGATCAGGTCAGCTAGGGACTCTAAACTAAACTAAACTAAATTAAATTAAATTAAACTAAACTAAACTAAACTAAATACTAGTTTAAATACTAAACTATCCACAAAGCTGCCCGAGGAGCTAGAATGCTGTGGGAAGTACGGTGCACTGAGCCCTGTCCTCCTCTAATGTCTGAATGTTATTCCCTTTAGTCCGTTCATTGCTTTTCACCTGCTGTCCCCCCTTCGAGGGGGAGTCTTCTCCAGTTTCAGTTGCTGACTCCACTATCACGAGGGCCTACGAACAAGCTCCGTCCGGACCGGGAGGACACTCCTGTTGGTCCTGCCCGTGGACTGGCTTCGGTTCTACTTCTGGGATCCATAGTTCTTGTGCTGGACCGTCCAACGGACTGTCCTCAACATAGTCCTAGGCTTTACTTCTTATTGTCTCATGCTAGCTGTTGCCAAAGCTGTCCGTCCCTGGGAGAGGGATCCCTCCATACTGTGGTTCTCCCCAAGATTTCTTCTTTTCCCACTGGGTTTTTGGAGTTTTTTCTTGCCGGATGTGAGGGTCTAAGGCGGTGGTTGCTTCGTTTTGTCTCGTTACTGTGAATCTGACATATTAACATTATGCTTATTCACTGTTTTTATTTTTACCAACCAATGTAACATCTTGAAGCCTCTGAGGCAGCTGTTGTTGTGATACTGGGCTGTACAAAAATACATTGAAATTGAAATTGAAATTGAACTGAAATCTCAGGCCGGAGATTAGCACTGTACTTTCTAATTTATTGTTTTGAATTACTTTTACTTATTTTAATCCTGGAATGCATTTTAAGTGTGAATGTGAGCACAGACTGCCTTTTAAATTTCCCTTTGGGATCAATAAAGTATCTATCTATCTATCTATCTATCTATCTAAATTAACATGCTGACCAGAGCATCTTCCATGGGTGTATTCTTCAGTTTACAAGGTAACAATAATATAATAGTAAGATGAACATTTTTGATTTGTGAAATGGGTTTGGCTGAAAGAAAACAATCTCGATACTATACTAGGAAATTATACTATCTTGTTTGGGTTAAATAGAATTACATTATTAAAAGAGAGGAAAATACAATTTTCGTTGGCTAAAACTAGACTAAAATAGTCCCGGTTATTCTGACTAAAATAAGACTAAAATCCTCAGACTTTTAGTCCACTAAAACTTGACCAGTTTGAACATGACTAAAACTAATAACAAATAAAATGACAGCTTCACACAAAGATGAGACTGAAATTAAAGTCAAAACAGGAAATCAAAACAACACTAGGTGTCAGTCACTGATTAATGAATTGTCTGGGATTTGACTCATCATGTACGTTCAGCAGCCCTACATGGTTGTTAGAAACACCAGAGGAACAAAAGTATTGTTCCCTTTTTTGACATGTATCAATGTTTACTGGTTGTTGAGTCCAATAAAGAAAACTGATTAAAAAACATATTAATTTGAAGTGAAGTACAGTACGGCCAAGCGTTCATAGCGACGTCGCTTTTTGATCCTTGGATGTCGGCTCTTCCTGTCATTGTGAAGCAGAATTCACCAAACGTTGGATTGTTCTCCCACTAACAGGGAACGTGAGCTGGTTAGACCGTCGAGAGACGGGTTAGTTTTACCCTGCTGATGATGTGTTGTTGCAATAGTACGTGCTGGTCTACTTCCCGCTGTGGAGGATCACTGTTCCTGCAGCCGTATCACGGACTGACGGCCTGGAGGAGGATTCTGGACCAACATCACCTCGTGCTGCTGTCATTAGCGCTCTCTCCTCACACTTTCAATCTTTCTATTAACCTCTGGTGGCTCGTCTCCACCCCCTCCCTCCAGGATGGACCCCGTCCTCTACCGGTCCAGGGCGGACCCGCCCTCGCTCACACGTAGCTGGGATTGGCTCTGGTAACTCTGAACAAGATAAGTGGTTCAGAAACTGAATGAATCAAAATAAATGTCGGTGTGATTCATGGAGTGTTGCTGCTGGGATGACAGTTGCAGCTCTGTGGTTCTGGCTGTAATAACATTCACAGTATTTTAATTCACTGTGAGCACGCTGTAGCAGGCATCACAGTGACCTGCTGGCTTATTGCTGTCAGCTGGTTGCTGCTCGTTTTACGGTTAACTTGTTGCAGAGTTCAGAAATATCTGGATGAAGAAGTGTCTCTAAAAGGTACAGAGAAAATCCTGAAAACAGCCAGAAATATAAGTTTCTGGATTGAAGGAAATAATAATAATGATCTGTAGATGCAGAAAACTGCCAGAACATTTTCCATTAATGTATAGATTTTTTTCCTTACAGCATGGACAGAGGAACATCAACACATTGACACACTGAATCACAGCACATAAATCTACACTCATCTCACAAGAAATATCCATCATTTCATCAACTCAGTGCAATCACAAGTAATTGGACCTGAAAACATGAGGAGAGTGTAAAACCAACATGTGGGCCAGCAGTTCTGAAAATGTGGGTCAGGCTTTCCCCGTATGATTTTTGTCTATCAAATTTCTGAGAAATTTGGATAAAAATGAAGTTGAAGCTCTGTGGAAGACGACTCTTCTGAAGTGAACAAGTCTTACTATCTATGACAGCATCATCTGCATACGTGGAGAACGTGTCCTCCACACAGACACCGAGTGGACCGTGAAGGGCAGAGCACAGGAGCTGACGGTGTTCCTCACCTAACATCCAAACCACAGAGTGTTTGCTCTCCCAGGTTTCAATTCACAGCTGGAGAACTTGGCATGGGATTTTCTTTCTTCCTTAATCTCACTAAGAAAACAAACTGAGGTTGGAATAACTTGAGACAGTGTTACATGATTACATGGTTGTGAATGAAGCTTTATTCTGTGTTTGACAACAGGAATCTTAATCTGTTGCTGACTGATTCAGCCATGAGCTGATTCATCATGAGGCTGGTATTAAGTCCTTTTAGCAGAATAATTCCTCTGTGGGCTTTGTGGGATCCGCCCCCTCGCGCTGACACATCCAGCACACACAGATCTGGAGAACATCATCATATCGAGTACAAATAGGTCTCAGCATGTTCAGTCATCTCTGGATAATCAGCCAGCAGAACAAAAGCCTGCATGGTTTTGTTGTGTATAGATTTACTTCACTCCTCTTCCGTGCACTGTGTCAGATTACACTCCCGTCTGCTGAAGTAACCTTGTTGATTGCGCCGCTCTACTGGCACACTTTAATGCACTGTGTCCTCAGCCTGCACCGATGTGCCATAACAGCACCAATCCCCGCTTCTTCCACTTATTCGTGCCTTTGTATTACCTGCTGCTTTTTCTACAAACGCCTCCACGGCACAATCACACATTCTTCACATCTGCCACCACTGAGGGGCCTTGTTCAGACGGGCCGAAGGTGATACTGGAGCATTTCTTTTTAATGGGAGGAGGTCCATTATTGCCGCGCTCTGTAATGATCAGATTGGAGCTCTGCTGTAGGATAATACTCTGCAATCTTCCTCAGCCTCTTTCTCTCCCACTCCATCCATTCATCTGTGAGAAACCTTATTTGTTGCCTTGCCCTCGAACCGTGCGCCCACGCACATGATTGGCGTGCCGGTGCAGCGCCAACAGCTTAGTTTAGGTAAAACATGGCTGAAGTGGCTCTCCAGCTGCACACACACTTCACAGCTGTGATAGATACCGTCTTTCTTGACAAATCCTCCAGCAACTGCTGTTTTCAGGTTACTTTCCTTTTCACTGGGATGCAAAATAAGTGCATAAAACAGGTCAATTCAGCGTGAATGCTGTGAATATCCAGGAAGTTTGGAACATTTCCAGCTTCAACCTTCATAGGGAAATGAGGGAAAAGCCAAGTGAGTATTTCAAGGCTCATTTGATGCACAAGACTTTTGAAAATTACGAAAACATAACATTCATTTCACCACAAGACGATTATCTTTGGTAAAATGAGTCCAGCTATAGATTTTAAATGTATATTTAAGGGAAAACATTCTCCCTGGACGTCTTCATGAGGTTGTAAAGTTGTCTTAATACGTCTGCTTCAGAACTGCTGTCATTTTTAAGTAATGCTTCTAAAGACACCACAAAGTATTACTTAGTTTTTAATGGGCTCTGGGATTTCAGAGGCCATTTCTCACATTTTTAATATGAAGGCCTCAACCAGTTACCCTGTGCAGTAACTTATAACCGAATAAAAGGTCATATAACCAGGGAAGGAGTGAGAACTCATCTCTACTCCTTAATATGAAACATGACGAATTTAGGACTCCAGCGGATATGGTCATCCGTCCAGCAGACGGTTGAATTTACTCACTACAGACAATAGAATGGTTTCTCATCTGATAACATCAACAAGTCGTCACATTTTGACGTGAATTCCAGCAGTCTGAGTCGAGCCGTGAGCTCCGGGGAGCGAGAGCAGCCCGGAGGGCGAGGCAGTGTTTGGCTCCTGTGGAAATGAGACGAGTCCGTCTGAGTCAGCCTGAATCCAAAAGGGTATTTAAAGGGCGTCTGCATTAGCCCCAGGAAGGGCGCAGACAAAAGGACACTCCGCAACAAAAAGCCGCCAATTAGCAGCAGTTACTGCCGCGGATGGCATGTAGGAAGCATCGTCTGCATTTCACCACAGAGCGGTAAAGCACATGAAGCCTGTTCGACTCATTATCTCCCGTCTTCATTTAGGCTTTTATCCCATTTACAATGTATTTATCAGATGAAAGAATAATCAATTCATATTAGTCTCACTAAGAGTTCGTTTCCATAGTGACTGAGACGAAGTTCAACACACACACACACCTTCCTGTCTTTATTTTACTATCATTCTGCTGGACTGAACTCATTCAGCAGAAACAGCTTAGAGCTGCTGTCTCTCAGACTGATGGACGTCCTCTGTGTTGTTAAAGAGTAATTCTACACAATGTCAATAAAAACTGAACACTGAATAATTATTAAAAAAAAAAATGCAAAGAGAGGAGTTTTAAGAAGGAGCACAAACACAACACACACATGCATATATTTCTTCACATAGTGCAGAACAAATGGGTCTTTATTTCAACAGGAAAACTGTTGTGTCTCAGAGCACAGGGTTGTGTGAAACGGCGAGGGATTAGGGTCAGGCGTATTCATTTATTCACTAAAGTGTCCAAGAAAGGGCGTCCACCAACATCGGTCCAACCCTTTTTGTTTTTTTGTTTTTTGTTCTTCCCTTGTCCTGTTCAGCAGCTGAGGCGTGCAATATTGTATGACTGTAGCCTTTTACTATCCGAACAGATTTTAATATTAGCAGCAGGACGAGACTGAATCTCCTCCTGCTGCTGCCTTTATTTAAAGCTGGCATCCAGCATGGCTGCCGGACAACATCGGTCCAACTCCGAATGATCAGGCAGCTCACACAACCAGGCCGGTGTGTAACCCCCCCCCCCCACACACACACACACACACACACACACACACACACACACACACACACACACACACACAGAGCAGCCAACTAAACACTGATCAGCCAATCAAAACACAGGCAGACACATAAAGCAGAAACTTTTCCCCTCAGAAACAACTTCCCGCCACAGGCTGTGATTCAGGATGAAATCCAGAGTGGAGAGTGATGGAGACGGACTCCAGTGTCTTCTGAAGGACACACACTTTTAAAGATCACATGTGAGAGCTGGTTCACCATCACTGAACAGCAGACGGAGACGGCAGATCATCAAACCTGAACGCCTCCTGCGTCCGTCTTCAAGCAGCTGCTCTTTCCTCAGCAGGCACGTTTACATGGGCCACTATAATCCGCTTCTAGGGCGGAGCGGATTGTAAATGCGTCACGTAAACACCGAGAGGATCCACTTCACTTGGAGCGGATTGTATTTCAGAGCCGATTGTACAAGGTGGTCTACACCGATCGACAATCCACTCCGTGTTTCATAAAAAACGCCACCTGACAGTGGAGCGGATTAAACGGGGGAATATTTGTTCTGTGCATGCGTTTCCTCGAACGTAGTGACGTACGCAGTAAACAGGAAGCAGGACAGTCAAAAACAAGCAGAAGAACACGACGGTGCTTGAAAAACACCTTTTTAATAAAATCCCTGTATGAACAAACCCTGGAGAGGAGAGATGGAACCAAATCGAGCAACAGCGAGTTTAAAGAGCTCCGTAGCAGAATATGAGCGATTGCCCGGCCGAGCTCACACCGAGACGTGGCGCTCGGCGGCGGCGCTCCGGCCAGGGGAGCAGCTGCTCCTTCAGCAGGTATCATGGAGATGTTGGGACATTATTTGAGCAGATATCAGCAGACAAAACTCTCTGCTGGGTCTGAGGACTGCTGCTGCAGAGAGAAGACCAGGAAGGTCCTCAGAGACTTTGTGCCATGTCACAGGACGCTGCATGATCCACTTCACCCAGGATCCTGGAGAACCAGGATTCATCGTGGATCGGTTTGTATGCCGTACATGAATACACTCCGTTTAATACTATTGTTTAGAATCGGATAGAAAAAACACCATGTAGACTGAGCCACTGACGTCTCCCAGCAGGAACAGGCTGATTCCTGGACTCCACAGCGCCATGCAGGCCACAGCTTTAGTCCATTTCTTCTTTCTTCATTTCCTTCTATCCACGTCGTTTTCTACTGAGGTTTCTAAGCTGTTAATGAAGCACTAAAAATGAAAATTCATTTGTGCTGTTTCCATGGAAATGATTCAAATAGTGGTGCTGCTTTAAAACAGCGGTATGACAGTAATTCACTGAAACTGTCTTTGGACCTTGATTAAAAACATCCTGTTACGCCTGCTGATGGTGGGAGCCTGCAGGGGGGAGCAGCAGCCTCTCTTCTGTCTTTCTGGACCCGGTTTGGTCCTGGAAAGCCTCGCTGGTGTGGCCAGACCTCTGAACTGATCAGAACCCGGTCAGAACCCAGCCTTCCTCTGGACTGACTCATGCAGAGCTCCTCTTCCTGGAGCAGCTCAGGCGGTAAACCTGCCGTTTCTTCACTGGCGCTCGTTCCAGGTCGGCGCTGCTGCAGGGAGCGTGGAGTTCCTCCGACCGCCGCAGGTTTCCCTCCTCGTCAGGGAACCGCAGGGCCGGCGGAGAGCGTTTGCTTTGCAGAGATTCCATCCTGATGTTGATCACACGCAGCTGGAGCCAGCTGCCACAGGGGGGAAGGATGGGAGCTGGTGCGGAGGACCGGTCCTCCCTCCATCAGGACGCCAGCAGTTTCTTGGGGGTGAAAAAAGGATGTGGCTGGAATGTTGGGCTTGTTTGCGTTCAACAGTTGAGTCCTCCTCAGCCTCATTGGAGAGAGATGGGCTTCACCGGTCAGCTGATCACACAGTTCTGCCTGACTGATCAGCCAATCAGGAGCCGTGGAGGAGGAGCTGGTTGTGTTTAGCTGACCTGACTGTACCACTGCTGCTCAGTGAAATCAAGATTATAATGTTACTATCATCACTACAGCTGAGGAATCCAGCATCTGCTCATTTCCCTGTGTTGTAACTCTGAGTCACATTAGTTTATTATTCGGAGTCGTAATTTAATTTACATGACTGATTAAAGGCTGCATTCAACATTAACTGATGTTGATCCGTTCAGTTGAACTGAAATGTTTTTGTCTTGATGTTGCCTACAGCATGTCACTTTAAGCGAACATCATGTCCCATGAGCCTTTGCGTGTATACCCAGGAGTTAGTACAGAAAATCCCGGGAGACGCTGTTGTTGTTCGATGCTGAGCAGCGAGTGGAGTGTTATGACGAAGGATACTTCTGTACAATGTTCCACCGCTGCTTTTCTTACATAAACCCTCGTTTGTTTTCCATATTCTGACGTAACGTCCACTCATTTTCCATCGTAGTTTATCTACACCCTGAAACCCCCTGAAGAGTAACATCATATGGAACCAAACACACACACACACACACACACACACACACACACAGCTCACCGATGGCGTCCCCCTGCTCGTGGACCATGCTGGCCAGGTCCTTCATGATCTGACTGACGTCCAGCATGTCTCTCTGTGGGGAAACACAGAATGTTGGCGTTAAAGCGGTGGCGGGCGAGGCTCTGGCAGAGAGCCTCCTCTCATCAGCAGCTGGTTCATCACGCTGACGGTCCACGCCTCCTCAGGTACAGCTCGCCTGTTGAACACATTCGTTCAGTTGGAAGGACTGTGTTCTCTGCTGCTTGCTGTGTGAGACTTCGTCTCGTCACTGTGAAAACACCGTGGTCAGAAGACCAGAGATGAGCAGCTCGCACGGCAGTCTGTCTCCAGCTGGAGGATTCCAGGAGAGCTGACAGCCGCCAGCAGCAGAGGGGAGAGGCGCGAAACTCTTAACTGATGTGAATATTCTCCAGGCTGAATACTCGTCTGTCTGTCTTCTGTGAGTTTTAAATGGAAGTGACAAGACATGACGATGCTGCAGCATGAAGCTAATATCAGAGCTGGATTCCTGCAGATCACCTCTTTGTTCAGCACTGGAGTGAGGCTTGTCCCTGGATTTCCTTCCCCTTTAACTCCACTCAATAGTTACCAACGAACAATAATCCATCTGGTACATCTTGTATACATGTATATATGTTCTCGTCCAGTTGGTCTGTTTTTAGGAATGTTATGTCTTGTATTTTGAACTGAATGGGATGGCACATTGTTTTGTTGTTCGTTTAGCGCAACAGCAATAAAGATTGTGATTCTGACCTTCTGATAGATTAAAACTATAAAAACAGTGCAGGATCCACACTACGCGGATGTGTGTGTGTTTGTTTACGTGCAGTCACGGTGAGGTCTTTCAGAAAATGGATTTAATAACTCAAATCAACTGCAAACCACAAATAGACGAGAAAAGAAGTCCACATTTATAATGAAGATGTGCTTTTTGTGATGCAGCTGTAAAATAAAGGTTATCTGGCGATTACTTTCATTTTGCTGTCAGAAGTAACATCAGCTTCAGAATTAATGACAACTTTCAGTGTAGTGCACATAGAAATCACATAAAAGCAAACTGCCACTAAAACACTACTCAGACAAACCAGACTGAGATGTCAGAGCACTAAAGGACAGTTAAATACCGTCCTGCTGATGAGACGAACAGAGATTCAGCTGGATGCTCATGACGAGGTTCAGACCGTCTTAATCAGAGACCAGTGTGAGGGTGACGGTCACCACAAGAGACACATTCACACATTCACATCCGAGCAGGAACCCAACCATGACGGCTGGACTCAGGAACTGGTGAGCAACTCATCATGTCACCGTTAACACTGTTAGGTTTTAATCCACATGCAGGCTCGGATCAGGCTCTATTTGGATTCTGTTCAGGCTCTGTTCAGGCTCTATTCAGGCTCTGTTCAGGCTCTGTTCAGGCTCTGTTCAGGCTCTGTGCAGGATCTGTTCAGGCTCTGTTCAGGCTCTGTTCAGGCTCTGTTCAGGCTCTGTTCAGGCTCTGTTCAGGCTCTATTCAGGCTCTGTTCAGGCTCTGTTCAGGCTCTATTCAGGCTCTATTCAGGCTCTGTTCAGGCTCTCTTAATCCTCTGTTCAGGCTCTGTTCAGGCTCTGTTCAGGCTCTGTTCAGGCTCTGTTCAGGCTCTATTCAGGCTCTATTCAGGCTCTATTCAGGCTCTATTCAGGCTCTATTCAGGCTCTGTTCAGGTTCTCTTAATCCTCTGTTCAGGCTCTGTTCAGGCTCTGTTCAGGCTCTATTCAGGCTCTATTCAGGCTCTGTTCAGGCTCTATTCAGGCTCTATTCAGGCTCTGTTCAGGTTCTCTTAATCCTCTGTTCAGGCTCTGTTCAGGCTCTGTTCAGGCTCTGTTCAGGCTCTCTTAATCCTCTGTTCAGGCTCTGTTCAGGCTCTACAGGGGCACTGCAGGGGCTCTGTCCTTTTTGTTCCTGACTCTGCCAGTTTGTTGAATCAGGGTGGGGCTTCAGGGTGAAGGGTGCGTTGAAATCATCCTCCTTTACATTCCACTGCATTTCAATTGAAAACTCGATTCAGCACCTCTTTGTGAATAGAGGATGACTGGAACTTTCATGTAGCATTTCCGCCACCACTGTGAGCCATCAAGGCTCAATACTGTATCTACACAGAGGGAAGGGGAAACATGATCAGACGCAGATGGACACACTGAAAGGCACACAGGGCGGGTGAGACGATGTTGGACCTAACCGGGGAGTTTCAGATGAAAAACACACCAGACTCATCTGAAAACTGAAACCAGGAAGAGCAACGTTCCTTTCTGTTCCATATGATGGTGACATGAATATTCAGGCCCTTCAGTCTGACAGTCGACATCAAGCAGCTTTATGACTGGATGAACTCCCTCTGTCGGCTCACCTGCCTCCTGAATTTGGTCATTTGAATGGAAAACACAGAAGACTGTGACTTCCATCCTGCTGTAGATTCCCTGGCCAGTCCTTCCTTTCTCCTGCTTCTCTCATGCGAACAAGCTGCAGCGTTCAGATTCCCTCCTCCTCTCAGAGGAGTCTCTGTTCATTGTGACTCCTCCACATTTCAACCACGACTGCTGCTTTTCATGTTGAAACTACACAGTTAAAGTCAGATTATCCTGGATTGGAAAGTACAATTGCATCTGTGGTGTTGAACAACTGACTTCAGAATAAATGTGGGCTTTAGTCTTCTCACTGGACTCTGTTCACAATCCTTTGGATTAAAGTCTCAAGTACGATCCAGCCCCCTGTTTCCAAACACAGATTTTAATGTTGCTGTTGGCCGTCGTGCTGAATTACAGCCCCGTTCTGTTCTTAGTTATAATTACTGCAGCGTGAACACAACTCGGCTGAATTTAAAACATATCGGGAAGTCAGAATTCAAAGTTGGAGAAATTCTGAATCTGTTTTGTTCCAGGTTACGATTGTTTTCAAACCCAAAGCATTTCTCAGAACTTCTGATGTGCATCAGTTTCAAACAGTGTAAACCTTGTAGACACTTTAATGGACACATTCAGAGGATTTGTGTTTAGTCCTGGCTGTTTTCAGCTCGGCTTGATGGAGTGAAGAACAAAAAAATACAGTTCAAAGTTTGTTTTTTTCAATTATTCCTCAGTCGGGGAAGAGAGCAAGCGAGTGCAGCCATGGCTGACCGCAGCTAATTCTCCAGTCTGCTCTCAATGCTTCAGCTCAAAGCTTAAACCCTCTGTCTATCTGCTGCTCGCAGGGCCCCTGCCCTCCATTATAGTGCTGCCTGCGTGCAGCCGAACCCGCCGGGCCATCCATCACAGGTGGCGCAGGCTGCTGTGGAACCTGGCAGCCGTCCGCCGCTTGGCAACCAGCAAGCGGTCGGAGCCAGAACGGCCGCTGGCAAACCTCGCGATGCTAAAGACTTTTTTGCATTTATCTTTAGGCACCCCTGTCTATCAGGCTGTAATAGAATAACACATTTATTTCACCTGGCAAAGCGCGGGGCAATCAGGGCTCGTTTCATCATAATGACAGAACAGTGTGTAACCAATTTAGTCAACGGTGTGGACGAGGACGAGCAGGCAGGGAGACGGAGACGTGGGGGCTGGGACCCCCGCCGGCGGCCTGAGTGGGTGGCCGGGCTCCCAGCCACGGCGCTGCCCTTTTCCATATTTCATGGGCTTTAAATTCTGCTCATGGCCAATCTAGCAGCCACTGGATGCTGGCAGCGGGCTGGCAAGCAGGCCTGGAGATTTTTCTATTATGTTTCCAACAACAGGTCTGCTGCGGGAGGTTTCTTATCGCCCAGGGCAAAGTATATCAGCACTACTCCGAGATAGTTTCTGCTTCAGCTCCCGCGAGGACATGAGGCTGCAGGGAGAGTCGCAGCGTTCTCAGACCTGCAGTTTGCTTCTCTCCACTTCAATCGCTGGAAAAAAAACATGAGACATCATGATGGATGGTCAGTCTGTGTGACTCCCAAGTGAAGCAACACCCCACTGTGTTAACAAGGCCGACAACATTATGTATGGAAAACATACACACACACACACACACACACACACACCCCTCTCCTGTTGTGAACGATGTGCTTGCTTTCTGTGGCCCACTCAGAAACGGTTCCCCCCTCCCGTGCCAGAAGCTGGCAGCAGCCATCATGGTGACTGTGAAGGACGTTGATGCTTTAATGGATCCAGCAGAGCCGTTAATGCAGGGGCGAACATCTGGACTGAGAAGGGAGTCCATCAGAGTCCAGGCTGCTCCCAGTGACACCGGGTCAGGGTCTCAGACTCTCTGTTCAGGATTGAAGTCCAGCCTGACTCTCTTGTGCGGGTGTTGACTGAACAGTCCATTGGACCTGCAGCACCTTGAAACTGCTATTTCCATGTAACACATGTGTAAGCGGGCATCGCGTCTGTCCATGTTGAAACTGATCTGGGACCTCTGTATTGGGATTTGCTCATGGTTCTTTCCTTCCGGGCCGTCTTTCTCTGGGATGTGCTTGAAGCGTTCATCACCTCAGTGACGGTGGCGTGAGGGTGTGAGGCGTATTTCAGTCGACAAACTGATGAACTGCTCTTTAATTCATTTCTCACCTCGTCGTACAGAAAGCCAGTTGAAGCCAGAGAAACGGATGATTCCAGAGCACAACGGCAGACTGCACACAACTCCAGTGTTCTGGGGGAGACTGAAGCCCATTAAGGTTTTAATGAGGGGCCAGCGAGTGTACCTCAGCTCAGCCCAACACCAGAAGAGAATTCAAGATACATGAATGAACATAGAAACAGGAAGTACAGGACAATGCTCTGCAAGTTAGAGCAAGTACACTCAACTGTTAACTGAATATAAATACAATCAAATCACAAAAAACTAAATGAAGCACAAGAAGACGTGTCAAAAAATAAATATTGCACAAAGTTTTCCACTAGTCAGTGTTTAAAATGTCAGCGTCAGTGTGGAGTGAAGCCCAGAACTTTGTTTTTCTGTGAACTTTTGTCTGAAGAAGGTGACAGATCACTGTCTTCAGCAGGATCCCGCCCCTCCTCTGCTCTTCAGCCTAATGGCTGCTTAAAGCGACTGCAGGCCGAAGTGTCCGACCCTGGAAGGGTCTGCTGGGGAGTCATAAAGCTCCCAGTGAAGACGGGGCGGTGCAAGTGTTTCCAATGATAAGAGAAGGTTAACTCACTTCAGTCCACTGTTGTTTTGCTTTATTTTGCTTTTTAACATTGAGACAGCGATCAGTCAGACATTCTGAATCGCATAAAAAAGGAGCAGCTCCATTATTCTGAACTCAAATGAACCAAGTGGACCTGAAGCCTCAGCCTCCCTCGTGTGTGTGTGTGTGTGTGTGTGTGTGTGTGTGTGTGTGTGTGTGTGTGTGTGTGTGTTCTCTGAAGCAGGGATTTACATGCACGTTCATTGTGATGACTTGGTTAAAACTGCTGTCGCTCTTAATGTGCTGATCTGTAGAAATCATTATGTCCAAACAACATTTCCATTATGTGAACTTTATCAGAAAATAACGTCATTTTCAAACCGTCCAACAAACAACGACAAAGAAAATATGTTGGGAGGGAGCCAGACAACAGACGGACTTCCTGTCGACGATTCCAATAAAAGCGTGGATGTGAACATTGTTCTGGTTCTGGGTTCCTTCACTGTGAACCTCCAGCTCCAGGCTCAAGTGAAGCAGGTCTGAGATCAGAGATTTGCAGTGTGTGAAGTTCCTTCTGGCTGTTCCACAGCGACTTTGGACTGAGTTTAAATGTGAATGTTGACCTGCCTCGGGAAACATGATGGTAATATGGATTCTTCTGGATTAGGCTGGTCCAAGAGACACAACACAAACACATGGTGGTATAAATCCAGAGCGACACATCAGGAAGACAATCCAACCCAAACCCGTGAGTTCAGAGGACCGGCTGCTCTGCAGGCTCATTTCCGAGCATCGCCTCGTCTTCACATGCGGTTCTGACAGCAGACACATCTTTCAGCACGCGGAGATCATTTGAGAGACCTGGACGTTTGCAGTCTGAGCTCTGGGTGCTTCAGGATTTTGAGGGAGTCTAGAAGTGTTATTTCAGTTATTCCATCAATTTCATCCTAACAATTGCCAAAACATGTGGCTGTTTCCAGGTCAGACGTGGAGAGGCAGTAAAGATGGCGGCAGCTCCTGCTCGGCTCCCTCAGACTGCACCGTCACATACCAATGAGCTCCGGCCTGAGGGCTCAGCACGTCTGCCGCTTCCGCTCCGTTTGTAATATCTGTTGACGCTGTTATGTGTTCTCACTTTCCAAAGCTACAGAAGAGATAAATACATTTAGTCCTGCTGATTTAACTTTACACTGCAGTAACAAGTCGCCCTTGAGGCATCTATAACTCACGTAAGGTAGAAGCATGTGTTGGCTGAGGTGACATGATCATGACTCACAGGGACAAAGCGCTAGTCTGGAAGGGTCAGCTGCCGCCGACCGCACATTACGCTACTGCCTGACGTCATGTTTACAAGTCATGGCAGGAAGAGCTGTCAGACTGACCGAACGGTCGGCCAAGGTGAGGCAGAGGAGCAGTCTATCAGCGGCCGTGGCGAAGAGGAGGCAGACGGAAAGCTCTGGGTTCCGGCTCTCAACCATCGTCACAGCTCAGGATGGACGAGCTCAACCACCACCACCGAGCTCGCTTCTCTGAGAGAAATCTCTAACCATCCATTTCCTCCACACTGAGAGGCGACTTCAAGCATCTGTACAGCCTCTCTGGTTCTCTCCCTTCAGGGTGGAGCGGGCAAAACCAACAACGAAACTGAGGTCAGTCCAAGGAGGGGCTCCGTCACCCGCCAGGGAGAATCTAAACCTGGAACCTGTGGAGCTGCAGAGCTGCAGAGCTGAGATTCAGCAGGCTTCAGAGCTACGTGGACACAAACCACAAGGCTCATTAACAGGACAGATGGATGGATGGAAATGATCGAGGAAAAGAAGCCTCACTTTATTAGAAACATATTTCAAAAGGCTGTCTGGCCGATGACAGGAGACTTTAAGAAGAAGAAAGATATATCTGCATAGCACCATGATCTGACTGGTAAAGTCTGAAAGAAAAGTGTCTGGAATGCTCTGGAGTGTAACGGTGTAGCACTCTGGAGTGTTAATGGTCTGGAGTGTAACGGTGTAGCAGTCTGGAGTGTTAACGGTGTAGCAGTCTGGAGTGTAACGGTGTAGCAGTCTGGAGTGTAACGGTGTAGCACTCTGGAGTGTTAATGGTGTAGCAGTCTGGAGTGTAACGGTGTAGCACTCTGGAGTGTAACGGTGTAGCACTCTGGAGTGTTAATGGTGTAGCAGTCTGGAGTGTAACGGTGTGTAACGGTGTAGCAGTCTGGAGTGTTAACGGTCTGGAGTGTAACGGTGTAGCACTCTGGAGTGTTAACGGTGTAGCACTCTGGATTGTTAACGGTCTGGAGTGTAACGGTGTAGCACTCTGGAGTGTTAACGGTGCAGCAGTCTGGAGTGTAACGGTGCAGCAGTCTGGAGTGTAACGGTGTAGCACTCTGGAGTGTTAACGGTGTAGCAGTCTGGAGTGTAACGGTGTAGCAGTCTGGAGTGTAACGGTGCAGCAGTCTGGAGTGTAACGGTGTAGCAGTCTGGAGTGTAACGGTGTAGCAGTCTGGAGTGTAACGGTGTAGCAGTCTGGACCTTTAACAGTGCATACAGGTACGTTTGAATTGAATTGAACTGAATTGATAAACTACAAACTCTGACGTTGTGTTTTCTGACAGTATCTTCCAGAAACAGCGCTCACCTCTGCAGCAGCTGACAGAAGCTGATGTGCCAGGAAATACCCGGTCCTCCCTGCGGGTGGTCTCGATGGAGCTTTTATGGTTTGGGATGATTCATACTGATTCTTTGAGGAAACATAAATGATACCTTTTCCACTGGAGCTGTATCTGAGCTGCCTTTAATGTCGTTTTTCTTTCAGAGACCTTTTGTATTCTTACTGTAATTGTGACACACAGATAATCTATAGGGCACTTTATTCTGATTACCCGGAAGTAGGATGGCCTTTGTGGAACTGAGGTAAGTCCTCTAAATTATGAGCAACAAGGACGTTTTATGGTATTTGCAGGAGTGTTAGAGCACCCAGGGGAGCACCGCCGCCGGCCCCTCCCACAGTCCGTCAGAGATGTGAAGACAGCATTGGTGCAAGTTCAGCGGAATCTTACTCAGAGCTGCCAAATGTGCCACAGCCGTCTCCCAGCTTTCTCATCAAAATCACAGTAAAACACGGAACAAGTGAGCAGACATAAAGTTGAAAGATGTGGTTTGGATGGGATTCGGGGGCAAACACGGACTGGGCGTCGGCCTCAGCTTGTGATGGGAGTTGCAGGATGCTCAGCGCTCAGCTGTGGAGGACTCAGACTGCTGCTGTCTCCCTGATGTGTGGGACACACCCTCTTTTGTCTTTGTCAGTGATACTTGGACACAGCAAATTACAATTAAGACACAAACAGCAGCTCGGCAGCATGTGATCATCAGGAGTGACTGATGCTGAAAGAACTCTTCAACCCAAGTAGAGAATGACTTATTTTTTCCCTTTCTGTATTTTGAATCTTGAAATAAGGTCTTTCATGACAGCAGTTTTTCAGTGTTAGCACCAGTGTTGAGTAGTAACGTGTTATTAGTAACGTTGTTACTTTTTTCAGTAACTAAAAACGTAACTCGTTCTTTTTTAATTCAGTAACTCCGTTTCCGTTACCAAACGTTGCGTTACTCCGTTCCTTTTGGTGAGCTTTCATACAAAGTTTTCATTACAACGGCACACAGTCCTGTAACATTCCAGCATCAATAAAGTTTCATTGAATTGAAAACAAAACATTTGGCGCTCTCTCCCCTGCGTCCGTGCTCCGGTCAGTGCCTCTCGACCACTCTGGTCTGACGAGCAACAAGACGGCAGAGAAGAAGAGTTTCCAATCGTGGAGATGTTAGCATTATTTCACGCATCACGACTGTGATTTAATTTAATTCCTTTATTGAACCCGTTTGGCCCGACGGACCCTGTACCGGGTCCAGCAGCTGCCTGCTCCACTTCACTGTGGGTAAAAAGAGACTAAAATGCTGTGAGGATGATTTCTTTCAATGTGTCTCAAACCAGAAGCCTTGATCTCACTACCTGAGGCTCCAGCTGCACTTTGACCACCGAGTGTTTGTTTTATAGCAACTTTAAAATCCAGATGCAACGATTCGACACGCCCCCCTCCCCCAACTCCAGACACAGAACGCTACACGACGTCAGATCCGTCTGCTCCGCCCGACATGCTGGGTCTCATATGAAACTAGAAAAGCTGAACTTTAAGAGACAGCAGCAGAATATTCTGAGCCGACCGCCTCCCGCCAGCGCAAAACACACCCAGAACCCAGCTTCACATCTCACAGCAGCACCTCAGATCATGTTTCTCACACACTTCTTCACCAAACCTCAAAGCTGTTCACTCCAAACACAACATGTTTTATTTCCTCACCGGTTTGTGGTTATTTTCCATCTATCCGCGCTCCTCTGACCAGAACTAACCTCACAATCCTCTGGAGTAGTCACCAGACTGCATGTGCTGCCCCTTGTCGCCATCTTGTGGGCTTGTCGTTAATTTTGGGAGTTTAAATAAAGTTTGCTGACGTTCTACGTCTCACAAGCTTTTGAACAACATGTTACACGTGACCGAGGCATCATCCAGCTGGGAGACATCTTTGAGCATAACGGCAGGAGCGCCGCCGCCATCTTGGATCTAAGACGCACTGGGGGCGCTGCAGAGCGAGACGCACGAGAATGGACAATAGTTAGTATTTCTATGATATTTGGTAATTGTTTTTATTCTGAAACATGGAAATTTATCTTCAATGTGCGTTTCTACAGCACATTGCACATTGTTTTTTTCTTGATGTGCATTTTGCATTTATTATTGTTTACATGTTGCAAAGGGGATTTTGTTGTTTCCCTGTGATATAGCTAATTGGCTATTTTTGTATTGATATGCATGTGGTGTTGTGCATGAGGATGCATTTCATATTTCATTCATTGTATTTAACAGAGGTTCTTAGTGCTGAGTGAAAACTCGTGAATTTGTCCAACTTGATTCTAAATGATTATATCACAGTGTCTGTGTTTGCTTGAAGCCACTTTAATTGTTTGCAGGCTGTTGTTGAATAAAATAAAGAGGCAGTGAACAAATACTCTGGTGTTTGTGTTGGTGCACAGTGGATAATATTCCATGGCCAGTTAGTGGTTAGATTCAGTGATGTGGAGCAGATGAACTAAAGTGGTCGGTTTGTAACATAACATCAGTCCAGACTGAAATCAGGGCCACAGGGGAGTTCAGTCAGTCAACCTTTATTTATTGAGAGCACTGGAAAAACGTTTAAAGTAACTAAAAAGTTAGCCTCAGTAACGCATTACTTTTTGGTCTAAGTAACTGAGTTACTTTTTTATGAAGTAACTAGTAACTGTAACTAGTCACTATTTTTCAGTAACTAGCACAGCACTGGTTAGCACAGCGAAGGTGTTTAAGAAGCTGAAAGCTGAGAGAGAAACATCACAACTGGGCTGTTCCACTGAATGACAACATGCTGTCGGTACACTGCCAGAAGAAGCTCCTGGAACTGGAGTCAGAGGGAGCAAACCTTAAGACCAGGAACCACCGTGATCCACAGAAACCTTAAGACCAGGAACCACCGTGATCCACAGAAACCTTAAGACCAGGAACCACCGTGATCCACAGAAACATCAGTGTCTCCTGATATGAACCATGAACCATGAACCCAGCACCAGCCGAGGACTGCAGGGAGCCACCGGGGCTGGTGAGCAGCCCTGCTGCTGGGCCTCCTCAGGCAGAACATGGAGCACCCCTGCTGTCTACAGCAGCACAGCATGAAGAACGACACCGAAGACAAGAAGACACCGTCAAGGTGAAGCAGGGCGGAGGCAGCATCACAGCTCTTCAGCACGGCCTCCAGAGGCTTCTCTCTGTGATGTGGAGGCTCAGGAGGAGATGGCTGAAGAGGCTTTAGGACCAACAATTCAACAGAGTGGCTTCAACAAACAAATCCATCTGTTTGCTCAGTCAGAATCCAGGCCTGAATCCATCAGAGGAGAGATTAACTCAGCAGAGGTAAACATGCCAGACACAGAGTCCACATGATCTGAAGCAGTTCTGCAAGCAAGAATGTGTGAATATTCTGCTTCAACACTTTATCTTGGTCTCAACTCAAGTATGATGGAATAAATTCAATCAAACTTCGAATCAAACAATGTTCAGGGAGGACAGTCCGCCAGGATCAGGGAGGAGAAACACTGGTGTGAGGAAACGATACACAGGAAACATGGCCGACAGGTTCCAGGACAGACGGAATCACTGTTGTCGAACACTGAGCCCAAACTTCACTCTGCTTCAGCCGCACATGCGACCGTGAAAAGCTTCTTCTTTGACATGAAAACAAGTTTCTTTCAGAGTTTTCTGAGGGACGACTCAGCATGTGTTTAATTTACTTGTGATAGTTCACGGTATGTTTCACCACGCTTAGGCACAGATAAATATAAATCAGAGCAGCAGAGCGGAGGAGTGAAAGAAGAAGAGGTTCAGAGGTCACATTAAACATGACGGCATTAGCTGTTGGTTAAACTACAGTCTCTGTATCTGTAATTCACACTGCAGTAAGATGTGGATTTTTTTTTCAACAGAAGTAATTTAGAATGTTTCATGTTTCTTATTTGTCAGTAACGCTTAAAATAAAACTGCTATTCTGGAGTGACATTCTGACTTTGTGAGCACGAGAGTCATTATTTATATCATTGTTCCTTAAGATCTTTCCGTTCTTTGTGATGTGTGGAAAAGCAACGTCGCCTCCTCTCAGAAGACTGAGCGGTTCGTCTCTGATTACAGAAACATGATTTTGTAATAACTGAGGTAGTTTATTCTTATAGATAGATATTGTTTTGGAAATCAAAATGTGATCATCATAAATCTTAGTATCAGCCTTCACTCTGCATGCACCCACGGATTCTCTGGTGAATCTGCGGCTCCTGCACGCCGGCGTGCGGTGGGGAGAGCAGGCGGTGGAGGTCTGGTTTGAGCCTGCAGAGGGGAGTGTGGCACAGCACAGCACCGTCAGCCAGCCCATTAAGCATGCAAGGCAGCCACTGGGAGGGAGAACGCTGATAGACAGCACGACCCCTGAAGAGGCGTCTGGGAGATTTAAGGCATTTTCACACCTTGTTCACTCCGAGAAGTAACTTGGAACTCTCGACTGCTTTCCCCACTTAGTTTGCTTCTCCTGGCCAAATGTGAGCTCAGTGATGAGAGCCAGACCTCGCTGAGAGGGGGGGCTCCTCCAAAGCCAGCCCACCGAGCGTGATGTGACTGCGGTCCAGGCCACACTGCCTGGACATGTGACGCCGCCATGACGCCTCAGCGCCACGCAGGAATAGCCACCAATGCATGCTGGGAAACTGCAGGAGAACAGCAGAGTTGAAAAGGAAGGACATATGTCCACAGAGAGCGTGCACAGCGAGGCCTGAAAGTGCACTGAAACTGGACATTCTGACTGTGAGAGAGCCAGCCACTACACCACCAGGCCGCTGAGGCTGCTGTCATTAAACCTCCTCTTTAAACCTTGGATCCAGGTGGTAAATTACAGGCCAATATCCACCCTTCCCTTCAGCATTAAACTGGTTTCAATCATATTTAACAGACAGGTTCAACTTTGTTAATGTTAATGACGATTCTTCAGCCCGGGTCAGAGTTAAATATGGAGTCCCACAGGGTTCTGTTTTAGGACCTGTACTCTTCACATTATACATGCTTCCTGTAGGAACATCATCAGGAAACACTCCGTTAACGTCCACTGTTATGCAGATGATCCACAGATCTACCTATCCCTGAAACCAGAGGACACCGACCAGCTGGTCAAACTAGAATCTTGTCTTAATGACATAAAAACCTGGACGAGTCATAATTTTCTCCTCCTAAATTCAGATAAAGCAGAATTTATTTTATTTGGCCCGAAACACCTGAGAGAAAAATGATCTGATCAAATACTGACCCTAGATGGTGTTCCTTTAACTCCCAGTAACACTGTGAGGAACCTAGAGTGACCTTTGACCTTTAACTCCCACATTAAACAGGTCTGCAGGACCTCCTTCTTTCACATGTTAATATTTCTAAAATCAGGAACATGCTGAATCAAAGCGATGCTGAAAAATTAATCCATCATTCCTCCAGAGTAGACTGCTGTAATCCTTGTTATCAGGAAGCAACAGCTGGAGAAAAAGTCTTCAACTGGTTCAAAATGCTGCAGCAAGAGTTCTGAGGAGAACCAGCAGGAGAACACATCAGAACCATATCAGCTTCTCTTCACTGGCTTCCTGTTAAATCTAGAATAGAATTTAAAATCTTCCTCTTAAAGGAATACTCCAACGATTTTGGACCCACGCCCTGTCCCTATTATTGACAAAGTGAGACAAGCTCAAAAAAAAAAACCTTTTCTGTGTCCCTACGTCCAGCGGCTGGCTCCCAGCTGTTAGCATCGTAGTTAGCTTAGCTCAGCTGCTGGAGGTGAAGAGGAGACAGAGCCGGACTGACGAAAGTGGACAAAATCCTCCTTCCAGTGTTCCAGGGGACGGCGTCTTAGCACGTGAAGTAAATCCGAATGGTTATAAAACATTTAAAAAAACGTGTTTTCTTTTCAACCTGTTGAAATAACGTTTCGATCCACACAGACCTGCGCAGTGCTCCGTGGAAGGATAGACCGGCTTCCATCGTGGCTCTTGCAGCAGTTGCGAGGCTACATAAACATTGTTCCGTCTGAGGGTCGCCTCCGTCCGGCTGCTACTGCTGCGCCGGTAAATCCCTCCGCGGAGCACTGCGCATGCGCAGGTCTCAGGTTAGGTTTCACACTCATTTGCGATTTTTCTCCAGCAGACTCGAGCTTCTGCCTTTGCGATTTCGATGGAAACATGGCTGCCCCTGCAGCAGGGATGGTTTGTTCCTCAACACGGTGGATGTGAGCGTAACGCCACCGTGAGAGATCTGCCCCAAAGTTCAAATGATCAGCAGTCAGCGCTGAATGCTTTCAGCGATGTCAAGGTCACTGAATTGGTTTTGCGTTCAGGGATCAGGGACGGGAGAGGCCCCGATACGTCACCACCAGGGGACAGCGTACAGACACAGGGACATCATCGCTGTCTGCATGGAGGACAGTTGGTTTCTGTTCTGTCCTGCGATGCTCAGTCGTTCCCCTTCCCGATCCTTCACACCGCGGCCGCTCTCTTTGTTAAGTGTGCTTAATGCTGATATGAAATTCTCCCCACATCTCCCACCCGAGCCCAAAGGCACCGGGCAGCAGGACACGGTGTCACAGCGCCGCAGAAAAACCGCTAAGCAGATTTACTCACACGCCGGCTGCTGGGGGGAAGGGGGGGGGCGGCGTCTCCTCGCTGAGACAAATCTCTTCTGCCCTCACTGTATAAACGGTTTATAAATGTAAAATGATGTTTTCTCATGGCGGGAGCCCAGGAAGTGACAGAGCGGCGCAGCCTGAAGGGCAGCCAGGAGACCCAGGAGGGGACGCTGCAGACAGGCGTCTCTGCTCCGCCCCCCTGCTGAGGTTCTCCACCTGGTCCAGAACTCAGACGGCGTCAGAGGAGCCAGGGAGCGCCGGCCGGAGAGGTCTGGATCAACAGCTTCAGCTGCAGTTCCTTCAGTCTCACCAGAGCAGGGCTGCCAAACATAAAGGCCTCGGGCCAGACGAGGACCACCTGGTCCGCAGGAGGGACAAATGACAAAGATAACAGCTGCTTCCAGTCTCTTCACTGAAACCAGTGAGCGCTGTGGAAGCGGGACTGTCCTCCCCTGGAAAACCACCACGCCGCTCCGTGCTCCACATTACCACCAACTGCTCCATTTTAAAATCAAGCGCCTCCGAGAGGCCATGTAAATAAAACCCTCAGCGTTTCCACTCCCTTTTAGGATGTGATCTGTAGTGTTTCTGTTTCGACATACATTCCCCCAGCTTTCTCCTCAAAGCTGTCGCTATGCTGGTTGATGAGCATCATGACTGATTTTGTCTGAGAAATAGTTTTTAAACAGCTTCAGTCTATTTTCCAAACAGATCGCCAAGTGCCTTGTAGAGTGGTTCAAGTTAAAGTTCCATTTACTATGTATTTTAATGACTTTAATGACAAACTCAGTCTGGACTCTCAAATCAGAAGGTTTCACTTAAACTGTGGAGGCCCCGAGGCTCCCAGTGCTGAGTACTGAGACTCAAACAGATCCTCGATGCAACCCGTCCAGGATTACATGAAGCCCGTCAGCAACGTCGGCAGCAGAGAGAGAGGACGAGCCGTGTCCACGGATTGGACATGCTTTAATATTAACGAGGACGACAATCACAAGACTGAGAGAAAATGAGAAGCTGATGGAATATCTATAGGAGGAGAAAGACGGTTGGTACAACACCAGCAACTTAACCAGGAACTTAACCAGGAACTTAACCAGCAACTTAACCAGGAACTTAACCAGGAACTTAACCAGCAACTTAACCAGCAACTTAACCAGGAACTTAACCAGCAGAGACATTCGGAGCAGCAGAGTTAGAACAACATCACAGTAATTTCACCGCCGCTCTGGCCATGCTATATGCTACATGCTACCTGTTACCTGCTGCGTGTCAAACATGATTAAAGTCAATATTATAGAGTAGAAATACGGTAGTTACAGGAAGCTCAGTATTTCATTATGGTTACGTTCCAAAGCACCTCAGATGTTTCAACCTAAACATGCTTCATCTTCTGGGTATTGATGTTTTTGTTAATTTATCATTAGAGTTTATGAACGTTCTGCTGTTTTTAAACCATTTCCACGGTGTGTATGGGCTCTATGCACAGCTCCATGACTTCCTGAAGTTCAGACAGCACCTTTATTTCCTGTCTTTCATGATAGGATGAACTGATTAATCCAGGTGTGTGTGGCCATTTGCTGAGGTCAGACACAGGATTTATTGTCAGGATTTATTGAGGGGTCGACTGTAAAGTCATGACGAACACCACAAACTGAGTGTTGAGTGAAAAGCGGCCAGACTCCCGGCTCTGATGAAGGAATGAGCAGAGGTGAAGCTCGGGCTGCAGGACCGTCGTGGATCTGAGGTTCTGGTCCATGGACTCTTCAGCTGAGGAAGCAGACGCCACGGGTTCAGAAGATTTGTTTAAGACGCTGACTGAACGGAAGCCATGTTTTCTGTGAGCAGCTCTTTAGCTCAGCCATGTTACCTTGACTTGAATTTTAATTCAGCTAAATGTCAGAGCTGTTTCATATGATATTTTAAAATTGTTTCCATGATTGTGCCTGGAGCCGTTTCATTAAAGCTGAGGAATACCTTCATTTCCCTGCTGTGACTGTTATGCTTCTTGCGCATCTTAAATTGCAGTAATGACAACAAGTAAGAGAAAATTTGTTGCGTGAACGGAGTGAGTTATTAGGAGGAAGCTGAAGTCTGAATGAGCAGATAATCAGGTCTGAGCGGGATATCAGCATTTAGATTTCACCCCAGGTTGGTATTCTCATCATTTTTAGGGAGCCAGCCAGCAATACGTGATCAGCCATAGCAGCATGGCTTCAGTCTGTAAGGAGGAGGAAAAGAATCGCATCCAGATTAGGGACAGACCGATATGGATTTCTTGGGCCGATGCCGATACCGATTTTTTTCAATCACTCTTAGCCGATGGCCGATTATGGGCTGCTGATTTTCTAGAGCCAATATTTGGGGCTGATACTGCTTTTGCTTCCTCAATTTACATCAAAAAATGACACGATAAAAAATATTACAGGTCTCAAGCTGAAAATAAATATTTATTGAACAGTAAAAAAATCACAACAGCGTTGTTCAACTTTACGCAGCATACTTTAAAATGAACAAAAAGTATTTGGTGCTTTTAATTATTCAAATAATGCCTATAATCAGTGCTTCATTTGTAAATCATAAGGTACTGGAACGCATGGTGCACATGACAGCGTGGGAATGCCAAGACAGGTACAGGTACCTGAACACATACAGAAAACAGTGCTGAAAAGAAAAGAAAGAAAAGGAAACAGTGCTGAAAACAACACGCAAGTGCCCACTTACCATGCTGTGGGACTTACAAGCGACAGTAGCTCAGTTGGTAGAGCGGGTCGTCTCATAACCGGAAGGTTGGCGGTTCGATTCCCGCTCCCGCAGGCGTAAAACTGGCGTTGTGTCCTTGGGCAAGACACTTCACCCACCTTGCCTAGTATGAAAGTTGCGAGAGTGAATGGTTGGTGGTGGTCGGAAGGGCCGATGGCGCAGATTGGCAGCCTCGCTTCCGTCAGTCTGCCCCAGGGCAGCTGTGGCTACAATAGTAGCTTACCACCACCCAGTATGGTGTGAAAGGGTTGATGTGATATTGCAGTGTGAAGCGCTTTGGGCTCTGTCAAGCAGGGTAAAAAGCGCTATACAAGTGTAGTCCATTTAAATTTCAAATAGCAACCATGGTATAAATGTTCTGACAATTATTTACTATTATCGTTCTTATCATAGTGCAGGGGTCGGCAACTTGATTTGGCATCGGGCCAATTTTTGCGTGGGTTTTTTTGCGACTGTCCACTGCAGCTCCCTCAGTCCTGAGAGCAACACAATGATCAGTGAACAACAAGATGAAGATAAAAACAACAGAACAGTAAACAGCCACGCTAAACCCAGAAACTAAACCTACCAGGACGTTTCCCTCGTTCTCTCCAAGCCGCCGCTACGCCACTCCGGTACTTCCTCTCAGAACTGAACTGTCCGTCAGTAACAACCTTTCCCGTTCTGTCCCAGACGCTCAGCGTTTAAATCTTCTCTCCACCGTCTCAGAAGTTAAGATGCGTCCACTCGACTGATGTTGAAGCACGAAGGAATCGTTCAAAGCCAGCTAGTTCGTCAGTGGCTAACAGCTAAGCTAACAGCTGACTGAGACGTTGCAGTGGCGTATATCAGCAGGATACTTTTACGAAGTCTCCCTGAAAGCAGCAGGAGCTGCACGGAGCTTACAATGGATCATCATCACACAAATCTTCTATTCTTATCATTTAAATCTGGCACGGCGGCCTGATAACAGACAGTGTTCTCACCCTGTTTCGGCTCGGCGTCACTTGCTGGTGTTATTCGGACTCGTTTTGAGTCATCATCACGTTCCCCTTCCTTCTTTTTTACAATGACAGTCAATTTAACTGTCTTTTAGACATGCTTATTAGCCCTTTGCTTACTCTCTTCATGAATAATCTCAGATGCAACAACTTTCTGTCAGAGGCGGGTTTGATTCAGTGTGAGCAGAACTGTGGGTTTTTTTAAAGGACCTATATCATGCAAAATCCACTTTTTTTAAGGTTTTTAGCATGCCCCAAAGTTGAATTCCCTTAAAAACCAGCCCCAAAAGGTTATTTGCCTTCATCCACATGTCTGAGTAATTTCTCTCAGTCTGCTGCTCTCTACAGCAGCCCCTCCCTTCAGGTAGAAAACAGCTCGTCAAGCAAGAGCAAGAGTCTGGAGGGTCTGAAGGGTCTGAAGGGTCTGGAGGGTCTGAAGGGTCTGGAGGGTCTGGAGGGTCTGGAGGGTCTGAAGGGTCTGGAGGGTCTGGAGGGTCTGGAGGGTCTGGAGGGTCTGAAGGGTCTGGAGGGTCTGGAGGGTCTGGAGGGTCTGAAGGGTCTGGAGGGTCTGGAGGGTCTGGAGGGTCTGAAGGGTCTGGAGGGTCTGGAGGGTCTGAAGGGTCTGGAGGGTCTGGAGGGTCTGGAGGGTCTGGAGGGTCTGAAGGGTCTGGAGGGTCTGGAGGGTCTGGAGGGTCTGGAGGGTCTGAAGGGTCTGGAGGGTCTGGAGGGTCTGGAGGGTCTGAAGGGTCTGGAGGGTCTGGAGGGTCTGAAGGGTCTGGAGGGTCTGGAGGGTCTGGAGGGTCTGAAGGGTCTGAAGGGTCTGGAGGGTCTGGAGGGTCTGGAGGGTCTGAAGGGTCTGGAGGGTCTGGAGGGTCTGGAGGGTCTGAAGGGTCTGGAGGGTCTGGAGGGTCTGAAGGGTCTGGAGGGTCTGGAGGGTCTGGAGGGTCTGAAGGGTCTGAAGGGTCTGGAGGGTCTGGAGGGTCTGGAGGGTCTGGAGGGTCTGAAGGGTCTGAAGGGTCTGGAGGGTCTGGAGGGTCTGGAGGGTCTGAAGGGTCTGAAGGGTCTGGAGGGTCTGGAGGGTCTGGAGGGTCTGAAGGGTCTGAAGGGTCTGGAGGGTCTGGAGGGTCTGGAGGGTCTGAAGGGTCTGGAGGGTCTGAAGGGTCTGAAGGGTCTGAAGGGTCTGAAGGGTCTGGAGGGTCTGGAGGGTCTGAAGGGTCTGGAGGGTCTGGAGGGTCTGGAGGGTCTGAAGGGTCTGGAGGGTCTGGAGGGTCTGAAGGGTCTGAAGGGTCTGAAGGGTCTGGAGGGTCTGGAGGGTCTGAAGGGTCTGAAGGGTCTGGAGGGTCTGGAGGGTCTGGAGGGTCTGAAGGGTCTGAAGGGTCTGGAGGGTCTGGAGGGTCTGAAGGGTCTGGAGGGTCTGGAGGGTCTGCGCTTGGTGAGTTTCTAACAGGAAAAGACGTTTTTGCGTGTGGAGAAGCTAGAGCTAACAAGCTAAAGCTAACCCTTAGAGATGCTAACGCAGCTCCGATTGGTTGAAGTAGCTGTCAGTCAAAGTCCACAGGGGGAGAGGCGGGACTTCAGTGAAACAGAGCGTTTTCACTTCCGGGTTTCAGAATTAACCTCCAAAAATCTTTTATTTCACACAAAATGACTTTTCCTTAGCGCCAAAAATAAACTATGACCATGTTAATGCCATTTCTAGGGTTTGGACGAGCTAAAAAAGCAGGATACAGCCCCTTTAAAGTGTAATTACATGCATGTCACAGCTTAATGACATGCGTTTTAAAGTGTAAATACACACACGTTACAGTTTCATTACATGTGTTTTAAGGTGTGTGTGCATATCAGCCGATGCCAATACAAGTAAAAAGAAAACTCGGCCGATGTATCGGTCCACCCTTAATCCAGGTCGGCTGGACTTAAGAACTCTGCTGTCTGAAGACATTAGGGACAGTGTCTCCAGAGGAGGCTCTGTCCCGAGGACACTGCGGAGGAGACACATGCCCCGCTCGCCTTCAGCTGAGACAGGTGCGCTATTCAGATTCCCCTTGAAAGCCGTCCTCTGTTCTGCCCTCGGCGCTTTTTTATGATTTCATTTTTGATGAAATGATCTGCGGTGCCAAGGCATAAAGCGCTGCTGGGAGGTGACGGTCCGAGGGCTGCTGGAGTGCGGAGGGGGGGCTAATATTCTGACTCTCATCTCCTTCCACAACATGTGGAATAATATGATGACACTCAAGGACAATATGTCCAAAAAATTCAATTGGCTGTCCCGCGGGGACGCCGGTGCTGAGCACCGTGCTGGAGCTACACACTGGAGCTACACACTGGAGATACACACTGGAGCCACACACTGGAGATACACACTGGAGATACACACTGGAGATACACACTGGAGCCACACACTGGAGATACACACTGGAGCCACACACTGGAGATACACACTGGAGCCACACACTGGAGATACACACTGGAGCCACACACTGGAGATACACACTGGAGATACACACTAATACTGCAAAGAAAAAGATGGAGAATCACGGCACGGTGGTGGAGTGGTTAGTCCCCTCTGACAGCTGAATGCTAGGGGGTTACAGGTTTGAGTCTGTGTGTGTGTGTGTGTGTGTGGGTGTGTGTGTGTGTGTGTGTGTGGGTGTGTGGGTGTGTGTGTGTGTGTGTGTGTGAAGCATCATGTTATTTTCGCCTGCTAATGACCAAAGTGAGAAATGCCACCGTTACCAAGTCACTGGATTTACGGAGTATCGTTTCATTTGAGTCTTTACTTTTATCATCACACTGAAAACAGGAAGAGACTAATTATTATTCCAGCTGGATGAACAACAGTCCCCTCAGGTCTCGGGTCTCGGGTCTCGGGTCTCGGGCCTCAGGCCTCGGACCAGGATTGATTGTTTCTCTGCTAGCCACATAACTTATGACGTTACAGATGGATTATTCAATCTTCAAGAAACATCCGAACAGGGACGAGGAAGGAGTGACTAGATTTTGGGAGTGATTTGGATTGGATTTGGATCGCTGCACCATTTCAGTTCTTTTCTTGAAAAAGAGGCGTTACCATTCCATTGGAGACATTACTGAACATCTCTGGGAGAGTGTAACCGTCCGAGTGTTTATAGAGACGGATTCTACCAGCTCAGTTTATGAGGCAGCTTGAACGTCCTCAACATCTGCAGCGTGGCATCTCCAGGTACACTCTGTATCGGTTAGTATTAACAGGCCCGACAGAACGGCGTCCTCCAGGAACGTGGCGGCCTGTCTGTCTCTGTGTCTGTCTCTGTGTCTGTCTCTGTCTCTGTGTCTGTCTCTGTCTCTGTGTCTGCCTCTGGCTCTGTGTCTGTGTCTGTCTCTGTCTCTGTGTCTGTCTCTGTGTCTGTCTCTGTGTCTGTCTCTGTCTCTGTGTCTGTCTCTGCCTCTGTCTCTGTGTCTGTCTCTGTCTCTGTGTCTGTCTCTGTCTCTGTGTCTGTCTCTGTCTCTGTGTCTGTCTCTGTGTCTGTCTCTGTGTCTGTCTCTGTCTCTGTGTCTGTCTCTGTCTCTGTGTCTGTCTCTGTGTCTGTCTCTGTGTCTGTCTCTGTGTCTGTCTCTGTCTCTGTGTCTGTCTCTGTGTCTGTCTCTGTGTCTGTCTCTGTCTCTGCCTCTGTCTCTGTGTCTGTCTCTGTGTCTGTGTCTGTGTCTGTGTCTGTCTCTGTGTCTGTCTCTGTGTCTGTGTCTGTCTCTGTCTCTGTGTCTGTGTCTGTCTCTGTCTCTGTCTCTGTGTCTGTCTCTGTCTCTGTCTCTGTCTCTGTGTCTGTCTCTGTCTCTGTGTCTGTCTCTGTGTCTGTCTCTGTGTCTGTCTCTGTCTCTGTGTCTGTCTCTGTGTCTGTCTCTGTCTCTGTGTCTGTCTCTGTGTCTGTCTGTGTCTCTGTCTCTGTCTGTGTCTGTCTGTGTCTCTGTGTCTGTCTGTGTCTGTGTCTCTGTCTCTGTGTCTGTCTCTGTGTCTGTCTCTGTCTCTGTGTCTGTCTCTGTGTCTGTCTGTGTCTCTGTCTCTGTCTGTGTCTGTCTCTGTCTCTGTGTCTGTCTCTGTCTCTGTCTCTGTCTCTGTGTCTGTCTCTGTGTCTCTCTGTCTCTGTCTCTGTGTCTGTCTCTGTGTCTGTCTCTGTCTCTGTCTCTGTGTCTGTCTCTGTGTCTCTCTGTCTCTGTCTCTGTGTCTGTCTCTGTGTCTGTCTCTGTCTCTGTCTCTGTCTCTGTCTCTGTGTCTGTCTCTGTCTCTGTCTCTGTGTCTGTCTCTGTGTCTGTCTCTGTCTCTGTCTCTGTCTCTGTCTCTGTCTCTGTGTCTGTCTCTGTCTCTGTCTCTGTCTCTGTGTCTGTCTCTGTGTCTGTCTCTGTGTCTGTCTCTGTCTCTGTGTGAGGATGACAGCAGCTGTTCGCAGGTTCTGCAGCCTCTCGGCTTCTCTCCGGTCCTCCGTCACCCGGACGCCTCCTCGGCTCAGTTTCCAGTCTCTGAGAAATCCAACCAGCGAGCGGAGACTGGAGGAACTCAACAACGCAAGCACACACGCCCATTTCCATTACTGTCCTGCCAGGACCGGAGGGGGGCTGTTTGTGGGGGGTGCGGATGAGAGCATTGTTGGATGTGATAGCTCTCCCGAAGGGGACGGCATCCAGTCCCTCAGCACCTGCCTGAGAGCTGGAGATGACATTTCTCCACGCTGCTGCGACTGCAGCGCAGCACCGACGGCGGCGGCCGAACACCAATCATCCGCCGGCGCTGCCGAAATGAAGCTGTCATTGGCGCTCGCCGGGCTTCACTGTGCGGAACAGAGATTGATGCTCTCTCTATTCAGAACTGGGCTTCTTCGGTGGTGTGAGCTGATTGGAGAGGTTGATGAAGTTCAGACAGTTTCGGCGGGGCAGACATACGTCTTCATTACAGGACAGAGCCTCATAAAGGATCATCATTAGTCCTCACAGGCCGCCCTGCCGTCCCGCTGGCCTCCTGTCTCACGCCAGTCGGCTCGTCGATGGTGCGTTGAAACCCTTTCATGGAACGCCCCGGCATTAGGGAAATGTCACAGTCCTCGACATTTCCGGCTGCATGATAAGAACCAAAGCGGTGTGCTGCAGTTGACACCGAGCCATCTCTGAGAGCTCAGAAGACGCTGAAGATGCTCTCAACCGTTCCACTGGCCGGGCGTGACTGTCCCACCATCACACAGGGACAGGACACGGCTCCCCGCTGTCCCCTGAGCTGGGAGGACACCTGCTCCCTCACCTGAGCAGGGAACCCACTGTTTAACCCACACACCGGCTTCAGGAATCAAACATTACGATTCCACACACACTTCACCAGGTAGAGGAACAAACAAGTCTCTGTAAGCACCGAGTAATTGGGTAGCATTCAATATCCCGCAGCAGCATGAGGGCACTTTGGAGAAATACTAATCAGCCGCTGCAGGAGGAGGAGACGGAAGACTGTCGCATTCCAACTCGGCGTGCATCAGGGCAAAACCAGCACCGGGTGTTTCTTCTGGTGTGTTTCGGTCTGGATAGCAGCACAGCTCCTCAGACATGTGGCCGTTCTGCTGCAGGGCAGCTGGTGTGAGCCGACAGAAGTTCACCAAACAGGGTTCGAGGCGGTCTGCTGCTGCTGGAGGGCAGTATGGGAGTGAGGAGACTGAAGCCTGACCAGGACCGCCCACATCCAGACAGAGCGACAGAGCTACAGAGCTACAGAGCGACAGAGCTACAGAGCTACAGAGCGACAGAGCGACAGAGCTACAGAGTGACAGAGCTACAGAGCGACAGAGCGACAGAGCTACAGAGCTACAGAGCGACAGAGCGACAGAGCTACAGAGATACAGAGCTACAGAGCTACAGAGCTTCAGAGTGACAGAGCTACAGAGCTACAGAGTGACAGAGCTACAGAGATACAGAGCTACAGAGCTACAGAGCTACAGAGTGACAGAGCTACAGAGATACAGAGCTACAGAGTGGGTTGAGCAATTCATTGAATTTACTCATTCAGTCAGAGATAACAGACAGTGAGGTAAAGATGTCGCGGCGGCAGAAAGACATGGCTGAAGAAGTGGCCTATTGGAAGGCCAAATATGAAGATGTGAACAAGAAGCTGGAGAGAGAAACCCAGGCCAAGGAGAAGCTGCAGGACTGGTCCAAACAGGCAAAGCAGGCCATGACGGGTAATGGGGCCGAACGGATGGACGAGAGGAAGAACACGCGGGGTAGCATTCAGGGTCTTCTCAAGGACATTGAAAGACTGGATGAGATGGTGTCCGTGGCTACCAAAGGGAACCCCAACATCAGAAAGGCGAGGTGAAGAAGAAAAAACAGAGGAGAGGACTGGAAAAGAAAAGAAGAAGGGGGCAGCAAAAGACAAGAAATGTGATCCGACAGAGAACTTCCTGAGCCTCTGTGCCGCCACAGTGGCCAGCGTGGAAGCGAAGGTGGAATGCCTCATACAAGCCCTGGAGGAGTCCCCCGGTGAAGGTGAGGAGGACCACCAGGAGAACGACAGCGTCTCAGCCGACAGCACTGAGGTGGAGGTTTTGACCAGCAACATCACAGCTTTGGAGGACCAACAAAAAAAGTTGAACTCTCAGCTCAAACAGAAGGACGTCAGACTGAAAGACCAGGAGCAGCAGATTCAAGCCTTGCAAAACAGTCTGAAGTCTCAAATGGACGAGACTGAGAGGCTGCAGGAGCTGCTGGAAGTCCAGAGCTGTGAGCTGGAGGAGCAGCGGGATCACCTGGCCGGCTGTGAGACCAACTCTCCCTCCCTGGAAGAAGAGGTGCGTCGGCTCAGAGCTGCCTTAGAAATGGAGGAAGCAGCGGCAGAAAATCTGAGAAAGCAGCTTCAACACAAGACGGACGAAGTCACAGCCGTCAGGACACACCTGGACAGTCTGAAGGTCACTCAGCTGCAGGAGGCAGAAAGAGAGAGATCTGCCCTGCAGGCTGAGTACCAGCAGAGAGTCAGCCAGCTCAGGTCAGAGGTCGTCATCCTGAGACAGGAAGTCTGCTCACTCCAGCAAGCCCTCGAAAACTCCATCAAGGAGCGGCAGGTGGAGAGAGAGCAGACGGCTGCAGCCGTGAGCGCTCAGGACGAGGAGACCCGGAACAAGCTGAGCCTCCTCACGGACAGGATCTCCACCCTGACTGGAGAGAACGCTCACTCTGTGGCGACGCTCCAAAGGCTGAGGGCCGAAATGATCCAGACTGAGGCCGGGTTGACAAAAAAATGTGACGTCCTCCAAAAAGTGCTGAAGAAAGAGACCCTGGCCAACGAGGAGCTGCTGGAACAGTCCACACAGGTAGAAGAGGCCTTCTTCACTCAGAGGAGAGATGGATGGAAGAGTTCAGCAACACCACTGCAGAAATCCAGCATTTCCTCCAGAGGATCTCTGAGCTGGACCGGCTGGCCTCCGTGACGGACAGACAGAAGGCCAAGAGGAAGAAAGCAGAGAAGAAAGCCAGAAAAGAAGCTGCCAAACAGGAGGAGGAAGACAGGAAGAAGAGCAAGGTTTTGGGTGGATACGATGACCCGAAGCATTCACCCAAAAAGATCAGCTGGCTGAAAGAAAAAAGCGGCAGCCCTTCAAAGTAAAAGCAAAAAACAAACCAAAAAACACGACCTAAAACCTGAAGCCACTGCGGCAGGGCGGAGCAGACAGCGCCACCTGGGGAATGAAGAACCTACATGCTGCTGTTCAAAAATGAAGACGGTCACAGAAACAAGAGGCAAGAAACAGAAGAAAAAGTCAGACACAGAGGTTTCAAGACCTTCAGAGTGAAAACTGAGAATGAGATGGAGGAGGCTCGGGTTCACACACTGAAGGACAGAAGACCGTTCAACCTGAGCTCAACAAAATGAAAAAACTCCAAAATTTCACAAGAAGTTTTACTTTGTTCCTGCCAGCTGTTGCCGACAGGAATCTGTGTGTGTGTGAGTGTGTGTGTGTGTGTGTGTGTGTGTGTGTGTGTGTGTGCTTGTATAACACCTCCATATTCACTCTGAGCTCTGGTCAGCCATGACAGAGTCAGCAGGTGTGTGTGTTGCCATGGAGACCAGCTGCCGTCAGCATCCATGACAGTGAGTCAGTCCGTTTTCATCCAGTTGCACAGTTGAAGAAATGTGATTTGTGAGTTGAAATTGTTTTTCCATTGTGAGAGTTAGAAGTCTTTCATGGAATTATCCTGAAATGTTCATGTCTGTGGGATCGTCCATAAGGTCACAGCGAGTTTTTACAAATGTATGAACTTTAGGATTTTAGCGAGACATGAACTGTGTGACAGTGGATAAGGTTGCCTGAAGCGTCCATATGAGCGGTTCCAGCCTGTTTTTGGTTTAGCGCCACCCTGCTGTGCTGCACCTGCAGGGATCCTCAGTGGGAGCAGCTGCAGTTCACACACAGTCCGTGCACGCCTCGGTAATGAAAACACAGCTCAGAGACTGACGGGGCTGGATGCAGTGTCAGAACAGAAATAATTTCCCTCTGGGATTAATAAAGCACCGGTATTGCTGAACCATTCTATGGTTTTAACTGTTTGTTTTATTGTATCTTCTTTTGTGTGTTTTATGTGAATGTGTGACCGGTGAACTCTGGCATCTTATTTATTCATTTGAACAGAACTTTGATCCACTGCAGCGTCTTTAAATGTGCTTTAGAAATAAAGCTGGATTGGATATTCTACTGTAAATACACACACACACACACACACACACACACACACACACACACACACACACAGTGTGTCTGATGCGGCCTGGGCCTTGTTCAGGTCCTCTCCTCTCCTGCTGACACACCGCCAGCATCCAGGCCGCTGCTGGGAAACTCAGGAAGTCCTTCATCTGAAAGCAACTTCAACCTGTTTTGGCAGCTTGTCCCTCCACTGGCTGCTGGACGGGAGGAGGACACACTCCGGTCCCAGCAGCTGTCCTGGAAGTGTCCCTCCATGGACACCGCAGCTCGCTGACGGTGTGATGAGCTGCAGTCTGTTCAGCAGGTTCTCTGAGTGTTTACGGGTTCTCTATCCGACTGTTCTCATGGGAACCTTCTCATTAATTTCACTGCGAGTGGCCGGTGGGGGGGTGGGGGGGTGAAGTGTTCTGACCTCGATCTGCAGCAGCGCCTCCTCCCGCTGATGAAGCACCTCCACGTCCTCCTCGCTGATCTCGGAGAGGAAGGCCTGCTCTCCTCCGTCGGAGCCGTCTGCTTCTCCAAACAGGGGACCGTCCAGCAGCTCGGCGGACGGCGTCTGAGGACTCTGAGAGAACACACACACACACACACACACACACACAGAGCATGAGCAGAGCTGGATCCCAGGACAGACGGGAAAAGGAAAGACCCGTTCCTGTTCCTGTTCCTCATCACCATAAGGCTGTCCTGCTCTGAACGTCTTCCCGGCCGCTCACGTCTCTCTGGACAGAGGACCAGCCTCAGCCTCATTCGGTGCCTCTGTGTGGAGTTTGCATGTTCTCTTGGTGCAGTTCATGATTTCCCTGAAGCTTTTAGATCTGGTGATGAACTACTGACGTGTCGTGGCTGTAACCGCTCATTCACTCAGAAACTGATCTGGTTCCACTTTTACAATTCTTGTTTTTCTTTCGGAGGAATTAACTCGGACTGTTTAAGAAAACAACTGCTGTCTCCAAATGTCACCTGCTTTACCTGCTTTCTGACTGAAAAGCTGAGAGGAAGCGGCTGCTGGTATTATTCTGCTGCAGTGAGCGCCGATCGCTCATCACCACTGAACCAGCTGCAGTGTGTGTGTGAGGCAGGTTTTCTCCCTTCACGTCATGAGAATCACCATCGCAAAGAGGATTTCACCACACGCTTTAAAAAAGGACGTTTCAAGAGGTTTGTCCCTCAGATGTGAGCAGTTCCAGAATGAGCGTGTCTTTCGTATAAATTAAAAGGTTTCTAAAATAGTGTGTTTTCAGTGATCTGACCGATCAGTTTGATAAGAGATGACGAGAGATGACACGGGACCGTATGAGACCAGACCAGACAAGACAGGACGATTGTTCGAGACAACAGGGGTGATACGAGACAAGATTAGATGAGACGACATGAGATGAGGCCCCTGAACAGAGATATTAGGGCTGGTGAGACGAGCATTATGGAAATGACAAGTATAAATATATGAACGATCCACAGTCTGACGGCATGTGTCGTTGGGAGGGTTTTGATTTTTCAGCAGCTCGATCAAAGCCAGACAGTCACCAGAAACACTGAACACAGCACTGAAAAACTACAACGCTTTCCCTGCTTCTGTCAGTCAGACCGTCGCTGAAGTCATGAAAAGGAAGACAGACTCCACGTTTCATCCCAAGCCTCTGCTCAAAACTACAGAGAAGACCAAACACAAGCCGTGACTGTGGTAACTAAAGACCAAACAGCTGTGATGTGGAGCGCTGGGCTGGCTGAGACTGAACATCTTCCCTCTGAACCACAGGAGGAGGAGGAGACTCTTCCTCCGAGGCTGCAGCGGTGAGGAGGACCGGCCTGGGACCATCCTGGACCAGAGGCACAGCAGCTGCCTGCCGCCATGTGACTCACCACACACACACACACACACACACACACACACACACACACACACACACACACACACACACACACACACACGCTCAGTCTTGTATTTCTATCCTTGTGGGGACCGTCCATTGACTCCCATTCATGTCTAGCCCCTAACCCTGACCCTTACCCTAACCCTAACCCACACCACAACAAAGCCTAACCCTAAAGAAATGTTTTTGCACTTTTACTTTTTTCAGTAACAACAACATGGTCAAGAAAACACTGTTTCTCCTACTTAGGACCAGAAAAAGGTCCCACAAGGCACGTTGTTTCACGTTTTGCTATCCTTGTGGGGACATTTGGCCCCAACAAGGATAGAAATACGAGAACGCACACACACACACACACACACACACACACACACACACACACACACACACACACACACACACACACACACACACACACCAGTTGTGAAGCTGTTACTGCATCCCCCAGACAGACAGGAAACTGTTGAGTTCTCCTTCTGCTGAAATCTTCATTTCACTCTTTCGGCTGCTGATTACAGTCAACTCCTGTGACACAGATTAGAAGTTGTGTGGGAGACAGGCTGGTGAGGCGGAGGACGGATGGTTGGAAAATACTTTCCTAAATGCATATGTCTGACACCCAGGACGCCTGCAGTCTTTTTCCTTCCACTGACTGAAAACGCTCCTGCAGCACTAAACCACTCAGTTTTTAAAAAATGGATTTTACCCAAAGTGTTCTCTCACAATGTGTCCACTGATTAGTGAAGTACGCGCTATGTGGCCTTGCACTCAGAGGAGAGACAGAACCCGACTCCTCTCTCTCATGAAGACGGCTGAGATGGCCTGATCTGAGCTGAAGTCTCCGGCACACGGTGGTCCCCTGTGCTCACGACGGAAAACATGTCTGGTGGACTGTTGAACGTAACGATGCTTCTTAACAGTTAGAACAACGGATTATTTTCAGGAGAGACATGAGAGGAGCATGATCTGAGCTCCACGACAGCTCTTGTAAGGATGGAATGGCGTCGACACGCCACATCTCATCCTCCTGGTCTTTTCAGAATGTCAGAGAAACAGAGGGAGACTTCGCCCTCCGTCTCAGCTCACCTTCTTCTTCTCTGCCTGAGCCGGGGGGAGCAGAGCCCTGGAGCGCTGGGCAATCTTCTGAAAAAGCAGCAAATGAAGAGACGGGGTCAAGAGGACTTTCCACAGACATCACTCAGGAAACACTTAAGAGTAGAAGTTGGACATGCGATACCTTCTGCAGGTCTCCATAGCGCTGCACAGACTCCGACAGCTCAGCCTTCAGTCTGGTCAGGCGCAGACGGTCTTGCTGTGCAGCCAAACAACAGCAGCTTTAATGAGCTTAAATGTTGTTTAATCTGTGTTTTATTCTCCGGCGCGGGTGCAGGGGAGCGTAAATTACCCGTGAGGAGCCACTGATTATATCAGAGAGCTGTTTGATGAGTTGGCTGGTGCTGGTGATGACTTTGTTGGTTTGCTGCTGAGTGGAGTGTCTGGAAAAAGGAGTGAGACGACACACGGAGAACTTAGTGAAATACGGAAAGACGTGCACTCTGCACAACATTCAGATGCTATGTTCAGCTTGTTTACAGCAACACACATTCTTCCAGCGCTGAAAGTCCCCGTTGGGCTGATCTGTTGTGTGTCGTTGTGGGAATAAGCTGCTCATATAGTCTCATTTACACCAAGGCGCTCAGCAACAACACGATGAGCGAAGAGTGTTCATTCTGACAGAAAAACATTAAAAACTCAGGTTTTTTTAATCGTTTTTGGTGTCAAAGTCTTAAAAAGGTCAATTGGACTTCGGGTTGGGCGCTATGAACAAAATCTTATATCATGGTATCAGAAATTTCATATCACGGTAACGGTATGTATCACGGTATTATTTTTCCCCTGTAAATTCAAATAATTGCTTAAAAATAACCAAACTGTCTCATTTTCCTCTTGTATTTTTTAAACTCCGGTTTATATAACTTCAATTATTTAAAAAAAAAATCACAACACGGATGAAAAAAAGACCTGAGTTCTTAGCGTCACTCCCGGAGCCGCTAGTCTCTGCGTCCGCCATTCTGGCTCCACCTCTCCTGGATACGCTGGTGTTGTTTGCGAGCGCACCCTGTGCTTACCTGACCAATGAAACGCAGCGAACAAACCCCGCACCACGTCGGGTCACGCTGTGAAAATGCACAAACACACCCAAACAACTGCGCTCCAGCTGTCCTGTTAGCGAGTGCAGACGACTGAACACTGACTCAGAGAGCTGCAGACATCTGCTCTCTCTCCGGTATAAACGGTACGGCAACATTTCAACAGGTATACGCCTTTACACCGACACACGGGGTTATACCGTCATACCGCCCAGCCCTAATTGGACTTGGTGTCGGGAGCTGTTTCTTCTGCTTTGACGACGTTAGTCTTCCTGCACCTTTCAGCAAGTACTAATGAGGATACGCATGAAGTCAAATGTTTTAAAGGGGCTGTATCATGCAAAATTCACTTTTTGTATGTTTTAACCTTGTTATATAGTTATGTTCTCACCAAAAACTCCCCAAAGCATTTTTTCCTTCGTGCCTGCGTGTTTGAGCTTTCCTGGTGTTTGTGCTGCTCAGAGAGGCAGCCCCTCCCACCATGAAAATGCTCTGTTTCCCATGTTGACGTCACACGGAGAAGATGGCTCCCCTGAGCCCCCCCCCCGCAGGCCCTCGGCAATCAGCGTTGCTGCTTTTTGTATCTCCGATTACGGAGATAAACTTTAACCATCGTCTGAAAGCAACAGTCAAGCAAGAGCAAGAGTCTGAAGGGTCTGAAGGGTCTGAAGGGTCTGAAGGGTCTGAAGGGTCTGGAGGGTCTGAAGAGTCTGAAGGGTCTGAAGGGTCTGAAGGGTCTGAAGGGTCTGGAGGGTCTGGAGGGTCTGAAGGGTCTGGAGGGTCTGGAGGGTCTGAAGGGTCTGGAGGGTCTGGAGGGTCTGGAGGGTCTGAAGAGTCTGGAGGGTCTGGAGGGTCTGGAGGGTCTGAAGAGTCTGAAGGGTCTGAAGGGTCTGAAGGGTCTGAAGGGTCTGAAGGGTCTGGAGGGTCTGAAGGGTCTGAAGGGTCTGGAGGGTCTGGAGGGTCTGAAGGGTCTGGAGGGTCTGGAGGGTCTGAAGGGTCTGGAGGGTCTGGAGGGTCTGGAGGGTCTGAAGGGTCTGAAGGGTCTGAAGGGTCTGGAGGGTCTGGAGGGTCTGGAGGGTCTGGAGGGTCTGAAGGGTCTGGAGGGTCTGGAGGGTCTGGAGGGTCTGAAGAGTCTGGAGGGTCTGAAGGGTCTGAAGGGTCTGGAGGGTCTGAAGGGTCTGAAGGGTCTGGAGGGTCTGAAGGGTCTGGAGGGTCTGGAGGGTCTGGAGGGTCTGAAGAGTCTGGAGGGTCTGAAGGGTCTGAAGGGTCTGGAGGGTCTGAAGGGTCTGAAGGGTCTGGAGGGTCTGAAGGGTCTGAAGGGTCTGAAGGGTCTGGAGGGTCTGAAGGGTCTGAAGGGTCTGAAGGGTCTGGAGGGTCTGAAGGGTCTGGAGGGTCTGGAGGGTCTGGAGGGTCTGAAGGGTCTGAAGGGTCTGGAGGGTCTGCGCTTGGTGAGTTTCTCACAGGAAAAGACGTTTTTGCGTGTCTTTGTGTGTAGAGAAGCTAGAGCTAAAGAGCTAAAGCTAGCTAGCGTATTTGTTTTGAAGCTCCGATTGGTTGAAGTAGCTGTCAGTCAAAGTCCACAGGGGGAGAGGCGGGATTTCAGTGAAATGGAGCGTTTTCTCTTCCGGGTTTCAGAATTAGCTCCAGAAAATCTTTTATTTCACACAAAATGACTTTTCCTTAGCGCCAAAAATAAACTATGACCATGTTAATGCCATTTCTAGGGTTTGGACGAGCTAAAAAAGCAGGATACAGCCCCTTTAAAGTTACATGATGAGAAAATGATTACAACCAGTGTGAAGCCACTCTCGGCTGGTCAATAGAGTGGACATGAGTTACTCCACCTCTCACAAAGCTCATCAGGCACATGGGACAGCAGACCAGGACAGAACCTGCCTGAACACTGAGAGGATCGCACAACGGCTTCAAACTCAACCGCGAAAGAAGGTCGTCTCAGGAGAAGAAGGGACGCCTGAGAGAAGAAGAGAGGAGGAACAGGTGGCTGACACGGCAGTTTCCACCACAACAATCTAGATATTCATTACCGTGACGAAACATAGTGCCGCTGTCAGTGCAGGCACCAGCAGGCCACCAGGCAGGAGCGGGTTTTATCTTACTTCTAATTAGAAAAAGATGTATAGACGGCCAAAACACATTCAACAACAAACTGATTGAAACGGGAGCAAACACCAACGTTAGTCCCAGTGTTGTATTAGAGCACTGCCACACTGAATTACAAAACTCCTGGAAGTGTTTAAAATGGAAAGGGACACAGTCTATAGATCTGCATGCCAGTGTCCAAGACGTGTCCAAGTTCACCTTTGATCACAAACAGAAACAGCAGAGTGACGCGCTCCGCATTTCTCTAATGGAATGTTTTGGCAAAGGGTTCCATTCAGTCTGAGCCTCATCTAAATTCACTTCTGCACAGACCACCAGCCACATCAGGGCTTTGCTACAACCACGCCTTCATCCATTTCACCGCTACAGTAAGATCACTACAACTCGAAGGGAAAAACACTGCTGTCTGAGGCAAATATTCATCAAGCACTGAGGAACGTGACAGCTGAAAGTCAAGACAGCAGCTGTTCAACACGCCTCTGTGTCAGAAACCGCTCACCTCTTTCCACATCAAATTCATCTGATTCATCTTTTCCTCACATGAGAGATGTTATTGCTGCGTCACGTAAACCCCCCGAAGCACTGTGACATCCAGCTGGAGCCTTTTAACCCTCCACAGCAGAGCGCTTCCCTCCAGCAACTCGCCACATTTCCGCTCCTGTCTCCGGCTCCTCATGTTTTCTTTCTTTTTATATTTCTTTAAAACATCACAGGATATGTTTTTGTCCAAGAAAATCAATGTTGGAATTGGATACGTGGTTTTGCTGGAGGTTTGGACATTCCGGGAAGCAAAGCTGCTGTGACACAGTGAAGGCGGAAGGCTGCGTCAGCCCTGAGGAAGGATGGCATTGTGGGGCATGTTCAGGGGACATGCAGGCATCAGCTTTACCATCGGAACTACTGACGACGTGACGCCATCTCCAAAAAACCTCCACCAGTGGTACGGCCAGGACCCAACCTGTACTCTGTCCAGCTCCAGCAGCCCTGACACACCTTCACTGGCGGTAAGGCCGTTATAGCAGGAGGTACAACAAGGTCCTTCATGGCCCACACACTCTGCGCTTTGAGCAATCCTAAAAGTTCACAACCTGCCACACTGTACCACATGAAAAAAAAAAAAACCTTTGAAGAGGAAATGAAGATGAAGAGGAAGATGAAGATGCATCTTCCATTCCAGAGTCTGGAATTCCACATCTCTCCAGATGAAGAGCAGCCACCAGTTCCATCTGAAATCAATCCCCAGAATATCCGGAAGCCTCTCGCCATCCAGATATTCTACCCCACGATCAGTACATCAAGCTGCTTTTTCAAAACATATCCTTCAAATATTTCAGAGCAGTCAGTCGTCGTATGATCCTGGCAAAGCTCATGAGTACAGAGCTGGAGCAGTTCCTGGGTCCTGGGTCTTGTGGACTATATGTCCCTGTGTGGATTACCAGCCACCCACATGGCTTCACTCAACGGTGAATGGATGAACAACAATGGAGGATTCAGTGTCCAGAATTAAACAGTTCTTCTCCAACAAAGTGAACATTTCCTCCACTTACTACACTGTCGTCTGCATACAGGGAGAACTTGTGTTTCACACAGATACTGAGTGGACCTTTATCATGAGGAGGGACGGAGAACCCGAGCTGGAGGGACAGCAGAGTGGCCGACCATGCAAACTACAGCTTCTAATGCTTCTCCTGTTTCCATGTGGACCGTGATTCTTATTAACCTCATCATTATTTCCCATAGCTTTTCTGATCCAGATCTCATGTAAACAGGGATAAGACTGACTGCCATGGCAGCATAGAGGCAAACCAGGCAATCTTTAATCTTTGTATTGTTTGTTTTCATTTCCTTCCCCACATGTAGTAATCTGAGATTTTCTTTCCAAGTTATACAGTGTTGTACAAAAATAAAATGATTATTATAGTTGTTGCTGTATTGGTTTTTCCTGCAGCAGTTTAAAAGTGACTTTGTTCTAGAAGTCATGCGAAGGCTGCGATCCGATGACTGACCCCTGTCAGATTCCCGTGAGCGGCTCTGCTCTCAGGTTTATACGGCTGAGATTACATTTGGCCAGCGGACTGACTGAGCATTAACATCTGTGTGATAGAGGTGAGCAGTGTAACAGCCAAATCCTCTCTGTTCTCTCATGTCTCCTTTTGCAAGCCCCAGCAGGGTGAAAGGTTGAAGGTGCAGACATATTAAGAACCCTGCAGCACATCCACTGGACGGCCAGGTTAAGACGGTTATTAAATATCGATGCAGTGGGGTCACTCTGGCCTTCCTCCAGACTTGACACTCTAACGGCTGCCCCACAGAGATAGGCAGTCTCACAAACACACCTCTGCTGCTGCTCAAATATTGATCTACATGAAGCCAGTGGCTGAGCGGCGGACAGACAGGACACAGTGGATTACCCCCAGAAGCATGTCGCCATAATTCTGCATCTGTTGTGGAAACAGCCGCGACGCGGTGCTAAACAGCAGCAGCAGGTCTGGCATGCCGAGCAGGCGGATGGAGAGGAGTCAGGAACGCACACCAAGCACGAGCTCACTTTAAAAGTTTTAACAAAAAGAAAATAATTGAGTTGGACTGCAGCCAACGTCTCCTCAGACCACAAAAAAGTCTCCATGCGAGCAGGTTTTACACTGATCAGGATTTAAGCCCTTAAGGACACAGCTACTGTTTTACACTGACAGAAAATCTGTGTAACCCTGAGCTCAGATAAGATGAAATAAATATCACCAACATTAGAGGATTCTTCACAAGCCTGCGTTCAGTATCTGACCCTGCTTATCTTTCACTCAGCACTACATGCTGTGCACGTGATATCAGCTCCGACAGCAAATACATTTCATGATTAAGGAACTATTCTGCACTACATCAAGAGTCACAGAAAGTACACACACACACACACACACACAAACCAAACAGAGAGATTAACAAGTGCTAAACCTCAGCCTGATGCGTCATCGTTTAGCTGTGAAGAAGCTGCAGACATGTGAGGGATTACTGTGAAGCGACAGGCAGCTAATACTCCATCATGCTCCCCTCTGAAACAGCACCGTGCACGGAGCTGTGAGGGACTGACAAATAACTCACTTCTGTTTTCCAGACACATTTAGCGCGCCAGACTCACAACTTGATGGTTTGCTCCAGTGGCGATCCGTGGGCCACATGCAGGCCGAGGCAGGCCTGACGTGACCCTGGAGCCGCTGCAGAGTGACTTCAATTAGGCGAGGAAAGCAGTGAAAGCAGCTTTCAGCAACACTGACAATTCCAACAGCGTAGCAGACCCTGAATGCAACCCTGCAGGTAGCCTAGCAACCTGAAGCCATGGTGGACGAGCATCAGTAGAGCTAACAATAGCAGTCCCCGGCAGTCAGTGTGGACAGCAGCTCTTCCTCTCCTCAGAAACAAAGAGAGCTGCTGATGAAAGGAGGGATGTGTTTATTTCACTCATAACCTCTACACCCATTTGTCTCACTGACCGTCTCTTATGGAAGAAAGAAGTGCAGCTAGCATCCAAATCATGTTCGTTCCAAGATTGCTGGTAATTTAATGAATCCAGTGTGGCTCTCTTTTGGATGTGGATATACAATTCAGTGTTGGAAAAAAAAAAACAGATGAGTGAATGAACTCAGTGTACAGTTTCAGATTAACGGACATTCATCCTCAGTCATCCACGATATATTCATGAAATGTTTGGGAGTTGAATGAGTGTGAACGCTGACCATCGGCCTGTTTCCAGTGCCCATGATGGTAAAGAGCAGAAACAGAACCTTTCAGTTTATTTTGGGCCAAAAAAATAACATGAAAGAATCAAGACATATGTTTAAATGCTGAACTTTTACCACTGAACTAGAAAACCACCTGAAGAAAATCTAATTAACTACAAGTTCATTTCACCATGTCACCAAAAAATACATGGATACAGCCAAAGGAGGAAGTATGCAGACAAGTGACACATCTAAAGAAGTGCAAAGGCAAGAATAATGAGTATGCAGAGCCAAAAGCATCTACCAGAGCAGCAGAGACGACGACGGTTTGAAACTCATATCCAGGGACGGCTGGTATCAACGGGCCAGCAGGGCTGAGCCCTCCCAGCACAAAAAGACAGCTAACACAAAAAACATGAGAAAATTATTTTTTAAATAACTTAGAACAGATTGGGTAACGCTTCCTTTTACAGTACGGTAATTACCATGTATTAACATGGCAATTGCAAGGTAAGTACCATGCAATAAGGAGAAGTTACTGTAAAATTACCATGTAATTACAGGGTAACTATGTTGCTAATTACCTAGTACTTTTAGAGTAATTACCAAGCCAATTCCAGGCAAATACCAAGTAACTACCTGGTAGTAAGTATTAATTACTGGGTAATTATAATGTATATAGCAACTATGTCGGTAATTGCCAAGTACTTACTAAGTAATTGCTAAGTAATTACCATGTAATCATTGGGAAATGTAGACTTTTTACTAGGTATTACTAGGTACTGCTAGGTGTGTACGCTATGTATTTCCCTATTAGTCAAGTGTTTTTTACTACTTACCTGGTAACTTCTTAGTATTTCCAAGTAACTACAACATTTACCTGGTAATTACGGTTGAACTGTAGACTACTGCAAAAGGAAGTGAGGCCTGCCTCCACACTATTACCTGGTAACTACTTATTCGTTACCCAGGAACTCCAAAAATACTTACCTGGAAATTACATAGTTATTAAAGTGAATTTGTACTGTGAAAGGAAGTGAGGTCTGTTTCCATGTTATTACCTGGTAATTACTCATTTATTACCCAGTAAATAGAAAAATATTTACCTCGAAATTACATAGTTATTAAAGTGGATTTGTACTGTAAAAGGAAGTGAGGTCTGTTTCCATGTTATTACCTGGTAATTACTCATTTATTACCCAGTAAATAGAAAAATATTTACCTAGAAATTACATAGTTATTAAAGTGGATTTGTACTGTGAAAGGAAGTGAGGTCTTTTTCCATGTTATTACATGGTAATTACTCATTTATTACCCAGTAAATAGAAAAATATTTACCTGGAAATTACATAGTTATTAAAGTGGATTTGTACTGTAAAAGGAAGTGAGGTCTGTTTCCATGTTATTACCTGGTAATTACTCAGTATTTAGCCTGTTACTCGGAAACTTTCACATTACTCCACACACTTGCATCAAAAATGCAGCAAACCCCATCAGTGTGTGTGATACAGTCTCTGAACAGCACACTGTATCTGTCAGGAGATCAGAGTTTCCATCAAAAACCACCACCACCAGCCATCACATTACATTAAGATGAACGCATTATTATTACACTTCCTCACTCCAAACACCTCACTGTGACAGACATGCAAAAACAAGAGAGCTGCCAAAGATAAACATTTTAATCAAATGGAGTTCAAGTTCTTATAAAACAATTTACAAAACAGTGCACATTTTTAGCAGTCAGGCACCTTTTTTTTTTTTTAAGAAACAGAACAGATTTCTTTTGCAAAAAACAAAACACAAATAACAAGTGATAAACAATCACTATAAATCAACATTAATAAGTACACTGCTCCAGTCTTGTGAATTCACATCATGTGTTTTCTGCAGATCCGTCTACAGGAACCCTTGATCTCCGTCATCCCGAATACCCAGGACCGCCGTCGCCAGGTGTTGTCACGTTGTCCACGTCCAGACTTGTACCCCCCTCGGCGTGATGAAAACGAGGACAGCACGTCTCCACGTTTGTGTGCACCACTTAATGCGGTCCTACCCGGAACGTCGGCAGACGGTTAGTTCCGCCACTCGGTGATATTTATATTTGATTAAATTTCGGTTCTACCTCGACTGAGAGAAAGCTTATTTATGGCAGATCGTCTGCAGACACTTGGTGATATGGTGATATTTATATTTAATTAAATTTCGGTTCCTACTCTAATGAGAGAAAGCGTGTTTACGGCGGAACGTTCCGGGTAGGACCACATTAAGTGGTGCACAGATAAACGCGGAGAGAGAAAATAAGAACAAAAAACTCCGTGAAAAGAGCAAAAACAAACGGCTTACCTCCTTTACAATGTGATGCAGTCAGTGAGGTGTGTATATTTTCGTTTTTCTTGGTGTTTTATTGATTATTATAGTGGTGGTATGGAGCGCTCTGCAGCTGGTGCTGGGTGGCTGTGGTTCAGGCTTGGGTGAATGTTTCGGTTGTAATGTCGATTTCATGTGTATATTTGAAGGTTTAAAGGTATTTGTGTTTTGTGCAATGTGTATATTTGTTAATTGTGTAAGTTTCTGCTTATTAATATGTATATTTGTATGTTTTCAGCTCTCACGTTTGGGGTTTGGATGTTAAAGTGAATAAACCCTGAGCATTAAGAAGGAACTGTTGTGCTGTCCTCGTTTTCATCACGCCGAGGGGGGTACAAGTCTGGACGTGGACAACGTGACAACACCTGGCGACGGCGGTCCTGGGTATTCGGGATGATGGAGATCAAGGGTTCCTGTAGACGGGTCTGCAGAAAACACATGATGTGAATTCACAAGACTGGAGCAGCATTAATGTTGATTTATAGTGATTGTTTATCACTTGTTATTTGTGTTTTGTTTTTTGCAAAAGAAATCTGTTCTGTTTCTTAAAAAAAAAAAAAGGTGCCTGACTGCTAAAAATGTGCACTGTTTTGTAAATTGTTTTATAAGAACTTGAACTCCATTTGATTAAAATGTTTATCTTTGGCAGCTCTCTTGTTTTTGCATGTCTGTCACAGTGAGGTGTTTGGAGTGAGGAAGTGTAATAATAATGCGTTCATCTTAATGTAATGTGATGGCTGGTGGTGGTGGTTTTGATGGAAACTCTGATCTCCTGATAGATACAGTGTGCTGTTCAGAGACTGTATCACACACACTGATGGGGTTTGCTGCATTTTTGATGCAAGTGTGTGGAGTAATGTGAAAGTTTCCGAGTAACAGGCTAAATACTGAGTAATTACCAGGTAATAACATGGAAACAGACCTCACTTCCTTTTACAGTACAAATCCACTTTAATAACTATGTAATTTCCAGGTAAATATTTTTCTATTTACTGGGTAATAAATGAGTAATTACCAGGTAATAACATGGAAACAGACCTCACTTCCTTTTACAGTACAAATCCACTTTAATAACTATGTAATTTCCAGGTAAATATTTTTCTATTTACTGGGTAATAAATGAGTAATTACCAGGTAATAACATGGAAACAGACCTCACTTCCTTTCACAGTACAAATTCACTTTAATAACTATGTAATTTCCAGGTAGGTATTTTTGGAGTTCCTGGGTAACGAATAAGTAGTTACCAGGTAATAGTGTGGAAACAGGCCTCACTTCCTTTTGCAGTAGTCTACAGTTCAACCGTAATTACCAGGTAAATGTTGTAGTTACTGGGAAATACTAAGAAGTTACCAGGTAAGTAGTAAAAAACACTTGACTAATAGGGAAATACATAGCGTACACACCTAGCAGTACCTAGTAATACCTAGTAAAAAGTCTACATTTCCCAATGATTACATGGTAATTACTTAGCAATTACTTAGTAAGTACTTGGCAATTACCGACATAGTTGCTATATACATTATAATTACCCAGTAATTAATACTTACTACCAGGTAATTACTTGGTATTTGCCTGGAATTGGCTTGGTAATTACTCTAAAAGTACTAGGTAATTAGCAACATAGTTACCCTGTAATTACATGGTAATTTTACAGTAACTTCTCCTTATTACATGGTACTTACCTTGCAATTACCATGTTAATACATGGTAATTACCGTACTGTAAAAGGAAGCGTTACCACAGATTGTTTAAATGTAGGTGAAACCAAAGGCAGCAGCACCAGTCAGTCAAAAGGAAAACACAGAATCTCTAAATGGGCTGGTTTCTTACAGCCCAGCAGATACATTCATTTGGTTCTTGTCAGTGATTGACAGGTTGTCATGGTTCCCCCCCCCCCCCCCCCCCACCCCCCACCCAACCCCACCCCCCCCCCCCCCCCCCCACCCCCCCCCCCCCCCCCCCCCCCCCCCCCCCCCCCCCCGTGGTTACTGAGCATTGTGGGCTAGCTTCAGTTAGCCCACAGCCGCTGACTTTTGACCAACAGCAGCGAGTTAACGCAGCGGGGCTGCTGTTGGTGCCAGAGTTGGAAGGAGGGAGAAGAAGTTCAGCTATGGCGGCGTCAGCAGGAACCAGGTGGACTGTTTGCTTTGACTGATGCTCTTTCCATGCTGTCTGTCGAGACGGACTTCATCCAAAAGTTACCCGACTTCAACAACATGGTGATTAACCTGTTTGCATCCCAGAAAGGCGTCGATGTGAGCTTCTTTTCAGATAAGGTCGGCCCATGCTGACCTGTTGAAGGACTGAGGAGCCTTGTTTCTGCTGAGTGAAGCGTGTCTGGCTACATGTCAGCAAGCAGCTGCAGCAGGCTGGCTGCGGGCAGTCGTTGAACACGTTTGTAGTGCGTAAATGTGTGTGTGTGTGCATGCGTGTGCACGTGTGTGCGTGAGAGAGAGAGAGAGAGAGAGAGAGAGAGAGAGAGAGAGAGAGAGGCCGCACTAAAAAGTATAGTGTACCTGTAACTGATGTAACTGTGCATCAGAGGTGATGTTGCTTTAGCGGCTCTGTTAACTATTTAATCTGTATTATGCAAGCATTTGTTCGCCCCCCAACACATCTCACCACCAGCCGCCACTGCTCATATCACCAGGATTATTACTGCAAAGCATCACAGAGCAGATTCAGTATTAAGTATATGTGAGAAACAACAAATCGCATAATTAGGAACAGTTCAACTAAAACAGTGCATGATGTGGTAAATGGTTTTAATGGAACCAAAATTACATGAAATGAAAAATGAAAAACTACTTTATGAAAACAGTGAAAAAAAAAAAAAACACAAAACAAAATTCAGTCTCTGAAACTAAAATTTATTCCAGACAAAAAAACCACCTCACTAATAACTGGCCTGCATTATCACAGCACCACGTCTCTCAGAAACAGGAAGTAAGGTTGATTTGAAGACTTGACGGAGGAGTTTACTGTCAGTCGATACGACTGGAGGAAGAGCAGAAACATCAGGAGCAGCCATGGAGGAAACGAAAGAAGCCCTCGCAGTCTTCACTCTGAGCATTTGAACAGTAACTGGCTACATGGGAACAGGATGAATCTGCCTTTCTGAATGTAACCTGTGGAGTCCCTCAAGGCTCACTGCTGGTGCCAAAGCCATTGTCTGCTCACTTCACTGTTCTCTGCTGAGGAAACTTTCAGAGCAAGTTAAATTATATGAATTAAAGCTAAATTCTCAATCAAGACCAAACAGATACTTAAAAACACCTGATAAACAGATTGATTTTATCAATCCATTTCAAGCGATACCGATTATTACACTTTTTTAACAGAAATGATCCAATCTGAAGCTAATCAGTGAGTTATTACCAACAAACAGTCAGAATTTAACAATACTGGAATGTGTCTAAACACTGAATTCCAGGTTTTCCTACCAGGTGAGTCAGATTCTTTTATTAAACAACCTGGACCATCTTCAGCCAGCAAACAGCGCCGACATGCAGACAGCAGATCCCCGCATGCTGCATGTTCACCTCCTCAGAAACCTGAGGAGGTGAACTCAGACCCTGGACCAGGTCCTCTCCTCTGTCTTCTGGTTTCGATGCACAGCTCCGTTTGGAGTGAAGTTGGACTGTGAATGCAGGACAGCAGCTTCTTAAATATGAGTGAGGTGAAGATGTGCTTCATGCAGAAGCTCCTTCTCTATTATGTGTGAACACACTCTGTTTGGCCTCGTCAGTCTGCAGTTTATGTTCTATTATGTTCTCATTCTGTTGTTTTTCTTCATCATTCTGGCTCCACTGAGCTCCGACTTCACCCACACACCACCCTCCTGCTCCACCCGGAGCACATTTCTGCTTGTTCTCATGAGCTGATGCAAAACGCCGAGCTGCTCCCCTGACACGTCTCTTCAGCAAGCCTGCTCGTTTCATTTCTGAGAGCAGCCGGGTCTGTCTACTGGTCCAGGTAACGTTCAGGCCGGCGTCCAGGGCTCGCTAAGGAGTATCTGTAGGAAAACACACACTGAGGGGACAGTACTCTCGTTTACTTTGGTCCAAAATCCTTATAATCGGCTAGAGGAGTCAGTTGGACTGTAAATGACTCAAACTCCCGAGTGGATCTGATTCCCTGCAGATGGAGTTCTACCAGCAGGTTACTGGTTCTACTCATGAGCTCCTCCTATCGCGTCTGCTCATGTGAGCAGGAAACAGGAAACAGGAATTTGGAAAGTCAAAACCAAAACAAGCAGAAGAACTGGACGGTGGCTCAGAAAAACTTTTTGATAGAAATCTGAGAGAGAAAAAACCCGTTGAGAGGCGAGATGGAGGCAAATCACACAACCTGGAGTCTTCAAACAGCTCTGTGAGAGACGACCGGCTGCTGCCGGCGGGTCAGGGAGCTGTCTGAACCGGTCCAGCTGATAAAAACACACTGGGAAAGATCAGAACCTGAACTGGGACCTTGTGCGTACATCTCAGATACTGGATAACAGGCTTCAGCTGGGCTCATGTGGATGGCTTTATCATTCAGATCCATTCAATATGAGTGTTTTCAGTCGAATGAAAGAGAGGCTCACGTAAACCGAGCCACTGTGAGACGTAGCTGGTGCCATGGGGGGTCCCCCGTCGTTCTGGTTTCAGCAGATTCCCTTTAGTTTTAAAGTCAGCTTCTTCTTTGGGAGTCCCGACCATGAAAGACTGCAATCATTTCTAGTTTATGGCTTCAGCTGTGACTGGAGCTCAGTTCAGAGAGCGTTGACACATGGAGAGTGAATGAGAGGTGATGCACGGCTTTGTTTTATTCTGATATGCAGTCATGGAACAACATCCGCTGCTTTATTACTGTGAATGTTGACGTTTGTCTTCTTCCTTTTAGCTGTCCGTGACATTATATAGCCCACTGCTTGAATTCACACCATTAAATTCTGTGTTTCTCCCACAGTTTAAGCTGATGGTTTCACCCAAAATGTTTGGCTGTCGGATCCAGTGATGGCTGATGCAGAGCGGAGTGGAGCAGTGGAGCGGTACAAGAGTCCAGAGACGAAGAGATGAGCCACTTTCCACTGACTGATGAAGGGAATCCTCTCAAACCTGCAGCCATCTTCTAAAAATACAGACAAAGTTGTGGCTGAGTTGGATCATCCATGAGTCAGCAGAGGCCCCGCCCACCACTGACACGCTGTTACCAAACAATCCCAGCTCGCCCACTTGTGAGGACCTCTGCAGCATCGCTGCTCGGTGATACATCTGCTAGTCACAATCCTCCCCCACAACAAGTCCAGAGCCAGAAACAGCACGCGAAAAAATTGGAAGTGCTCACACTGTGAATTTCAATCAGTCACCTCCGCTGTGTGTTTCTCCAGCCGGTAAAGGGTGTTTGGTATTCCTCTGAGCTCTGCCAGCTATTGTGAGGGAGAGCCGAGGAGTCTGGGAGCAGCTGGCTGCAGAAGGAGGTGTGAGGGATGGAGGAGGAGGAGGAGGAGGAGGAGCTGTGCTCATGGTGAAGACGGCAGCATGAGCAGGTTCAGCAGGAAGAAACCAAAGCAGGGCGGATTCAGGCCGTTCACCTTTAGGTTCAGAAGTTAATGAGACTTTTGAAGAACTTGACAAAAGGGATTTGATTTGACTCTTCTCTTCCAGTGCTGTTTCATGGCCAATAAATATATTTTTTGTCAGTCTCTTTACTTCATTAACTGATCAACCTGCCGTACACCTCCGTTCAGCCTGCGGGAGCAGCGGGCTGGAGCTGGTCCTGGTCCCCGGGTTAGTCCAGACGAGTGAATCCAACCTGGAGCCCCCAGCACCAGGCAGAAGAAGAAATCTGGCTGATGTGATTGGTGCAAATCGAAACCGGAAGTCCCGCCCCAGCAACCGGTTAGCGGCTAACGGCTAACCACACACAACTGTGATTTAAAGTCTTTTAACCATACATCAATGAGCACCTGCTCTTCCTCACCGCTTTATGTCTGACCTCTGACCTCTGACCTCCAGACAGTTTCTAACTCTTTCTTTGAGCGTCAGCTTCTTCTGCCTGGCGCCGTTGGTTTTGTTGATTCTGCTGTTCAAAGCACTGAGCTCCACATGACGTCCTGTGGCTGCAGCAGCTGGACAGTCCACAGGTCCGGATGGACACCAGGCGATGCTGGGGGTCCAGGGTTCACCTGGAAGATCCAGGTCTGAGTTCAGGGGAGCGTTCAAACATGTAGAGATGATGAGGATTTTCCCAGAAAGTCCTGATTTGGTCTAAAATCTGGATTTTACAGGGCTGGTGTGAAAGGGCCCTGAAGTAGTGTCCGTCCAGGACTGAAGGGACAGAGGCTCAGTCTTTCTTTCTCAGTCGTCTTTTAGTTCATAAGTTTCAGGTACTTTATCATGGGTAACATATAAAGCATTGTTAGCTTACAGTGGTCAGCCTAGAGCCCAGAGCGCCCTCTCATGGCTGGAGGCCTTGCTTCATGATCATCAGATTGAATTAAACATATTTTGATAATGAGGATCAGTCAAACCAACCCACTGTGCCTTCCAGTCTGAAAAAGTACAGTCATCCAAAACTTTCCACTGCAGATTCGACGGAGGTGCTGGTCGCAGTGGCAGCTTTTTGAACAGGCTCATATCACGATTCTTTTCCAAAGTAACCAAAGTGGGTTTTGAAGCAAATGTAGTTTTTGAAGAAGCCAAACAGGAATTTGGAAGCGAATTCCAGCTAATCTATAATAATGTTTCAGGTTTGGTGGCTCCGAGGGGATTTTTAGAGTGCTTGTTGTTGTCATGGCCTCAGGAGGACAAATAAATGGCAGCACTCTCTGAACATTAACATATCCATGATTTGCATAAAAGCACAATGAGCAGATTTCTCCTCTGAAAAACAACCATCATGCTCATGTGTGAGGAGAAATGAAGCTGCATTTGTTCATCATTTGAGCCGAGCTTCAGGCTGGCTTGTATTTTATACTTCTGTGTTTAGGAGGAACCAATAGGCATAATAAACAGAATCTTTTTGGAACATGAAGCTCTTTCTTACAGAAACAAAAAGGTCCACATAAGGTTAAAGTCACCATTTTGTAACAAAGAAAACATTTCTTTGACTTCCTTGATCCAAACCTTCATGCTTCTCATTAAAGCTTGTTTGCTGGCAGCACGATTCCCTGTGCCCGACCTGCTGCGCCTGCTACAAAACACATTAATGGGACATGTATATTCAGATTTATGTTTCCCTGCTGCCTGCTAAACACCTCTGCATACTCCAGGAGAGTGCAATCCACAACCCTGACCACCAGCACGGTGAAATCATCCCGTCCCGGTGCAACGGGAGCGTTGCGGTACGGGTGACATTTAAGCGTGCGCTCCACTGAGCGAACACCTACTGTTTGTTGCACAGAGCTGTGCTCTGATGTGGGCTGGAGAGGCAGAGCGAAGCCTGCCTGTTGTGTAAGCATGGAGGAGGACGAGGTGGAGAGCTGCAACACACACTCACCATCTGAGTCTGGGACCACGTCCAGGACTTTTCCCGTCCCTGTTCCCTGGTGTCACCCACAGCGCCTGATGAAGCTGACCACAGTCATCCTCTCAACAGTGTGAGACTCCTCCAGCTGCTCCAGCTGCTCCAGCTGCTCCAGCTGCTCCAGCTGCTCCAGCCTCCTCACTCTGGACTGACATTCTGCTCTGGGCAGCCATGTTGAGACCTCATCAGGCAGGCTTACCACAAGTAGAGCCACTATAGAGGAGATGTAGAGTCACTATAGAGGAGATGTAGAGTCACTATAGAGCAGCTGTAGAGTCACTATAGAGCAGCTGTAGAGTCACTATAGAGGAGATGTAGAGTCACTATAGAGGAGCTGTAGAGTCACTATAGAGGAGATGTAGAGTCACTATAGAGCAGCTGTAGAGTCACTATAGAGGAGATGTAGAGTCACTATAGAGCAGCTGTAGAGTCACTATAGAGCAGCTGTAGAGTCACTATA